>NC_084553.2:46145950-46198450 GCF_033978685.3 Nerophis lumbriciformis | reverse complement strand
GTCATTTTTGTTGTAACTGTTAAGATAGTTGATGACTATTCGACTAATAGTCGTTAGTTGCAGCCCGATAAAAAAAATAAAAAATAATCACACAATATGTATTAAAGGGGAACTGCACGTTTTTGTTTTTTACTTTTGCCTTTCTTTCACAATCATTATAAGAGACATGACGATGGATGTTATTTTTTCTTTTTCTTTGCATTCAAAATGCGATCAAATGTCCGCTAAAAATGAAGCCTATTGAGCCGCTGAATTCAACTTATATATGCCTTAAAAAAACATCCAAACAGCTCCATCGAGGTTTTTCGATGTAAGTATATATGTAATGTAGTAACGGGCACATGTATAAAAACATTCCGAAAACAGATTTTTTTTTGAGTTTTTCTCTATTTACTCCCTATTTACAGTGTAGTAACTAATAATTAGCATTCAAACATAACTCAAGTTAGCTTAGCATTAGGGGAAGGCTTTATTTTTCTTTAGCTGCTGCACCTCCTCAGAAGTCATCACCTCCCATTTGCTGTTACTCAGAAGGTAAATGCCATTTGATTACTATTTTCTATTTAAGGCATACTTGCCAACCCTCCCGGATTTTCCGGGAGACTCCCGAAATTCAGCGCCTCTCCCAAAAACCTCCCGGGACAAATTTTCTCCCGAAAATCTCCCGAAATTCAGGCGGAGCTGGAGGCCACGCCCCCTCCAGCTCCATGCGGACCTGAGTGACGTGTTGACAGCCTGTTTTCACGTCTGCTTTCCCACAATATAAAGCATGCCTGCCCAATCACGTTATAACTGTAGAATGATGGAGGGCGAGTTCTTGGTTTCTTATGTGGGTTTATTGTTAGGCAGTTTTATTAACGTCCTCCCAGCGCGGTAACAATACACAACAACAGCAGTCAAGTGTTCGTTTACAGTAAAACAGTTCGTCTGCCGTAAACAGCAATGTTGTGACACTTTTAAACAGAACAATACTGCCATCTACTGTACATGCATATGTGACCCACCCATAATGTGTCACATTTTTGTGTTGATTTATTTATTTTATTTTGTGGTTTGAATTTGTTTTTGGAGCTGTCATTACACATTTATCAGTATTCACATTGGTCAGTAGGGGGCAGTAGGGCGTTTCTTCCCAATTGAATGCTATCACCTGCAGACCGGAAGTGTCTTGTCATTCTGATGAGAGCGACCAGTCTGTGAACAATTGAAACGTCCTGTCTGCTTTTTCCTCCTGTATAACAGGTTAGTTTTGGTGAATCAACTCACTGAATAATATCCATGTGATCTTTATAAGTTTAAGTACACATTCTGATGGTGGAGCCTAACTCTAAAGTGTTTGTGAGTTGTAGTTTGTATTTGTGAATAAATCCAGTGCACAGCTGCAGTAATCAATACAAAATGGCGACATGAGTACGCAATGTTTATATAGGAACTTCTGATCCTAATTCAGACTCCCAAATTAGAGCTCCCGTTTTCTTATTGATTTTATAATGTATATTTGTATAATGTGTGTGTTCTGACATAGTGACCGAGAATAGAACAAGGATGGACAATTCAACCCTTAACTCAACAATGAGTAGATGAGTGTTATGTGTGTGTATATGTGTAAATAAATGAACACTGAAATTCAAGTATTTCTTTTATTTATTTATATATATATATATATATATATATATATAGCTAGAATTCGCTGAAAGTCAAGTATTTCTATATATATATATATATATATATCTTAACCACGCCCCCAACCACTCCCCCCGCCCAACCCCCGACCACGCCCCCCACCTCCCGAAATTGGAGGTCTCAAGGTTGGCAAGTATGATTTAAGGAGCAAAACAATCACACAAAAAGTGAAGCACCAAATATCAACAACTCTTACAAGCGGGCACCAGATAATTTTCCGAAGAATGATGGAAACTGATAGTTAGAGCTTCTAACTGATGTAGAAGAACGACGTCGAACAAAAAGTAGAGTAGTGGGGTAGGGATAATTGGGCATTAACCGTAATCGAGATGGAAGGTCAAATTCATCATGATTCTTATTTTTGCCAGAATCAACCAGCTCTGCGCTGGACCAAAATCCACATGACCTTTGACACAGGTGAGCGCAAAGGTGGAGTTAAAGGAAAATGAAGTGATTCACATGGTTTAACCGATATGGATTTCTTTAAGCCCCATGGTGGATCACCAGACACCACTCCCCTTGATTTTCAGACACCATTTCGTGATGGGAGTCCAGTCTTCAGATTCTCAGAGTGCAATAGCGATGCTCCAGATCAATCAAAGGGTGCTTAAGTCTTGGATCTATTTGAAGGTGCTAAAGTCCCAAACCCAGATTAAAAAAAAAACACACTCCTTTTTCACAAAATCACTTCAACTCTTTTCTGTACATACCTATGATAAATTAGGTTGTTAGAATATTTTGTGCAAGTGTTATACTATTAAAATTATGTATTACCTGCTTGAGTAAGCTCATTGTCTCTCTGGCAGTTCCACCAATTTGCATCTAAATAGAAAGAGGGCTTTCTCATGAAAGCCTTATATCACTGGGCCTGACAACAAAACAGTGTAAGGCCATGTCTACACTAAGTCTTGAATCTCTGGCACTTAGCTTTGTATGGACTCATTGATCGTTTACAAAGTGAGTTCGGAGAGGAAGTGACGTCAGAAAGAACGCGCCACAGCCAGCTTCATAACAACCTGAGCTAACCACTGGAAAGATGAAGGCGAGTCATCCAGACATGTCCGTGTTTCTCATTCTTCTACAAACCCCGTTTCCATATGAGTTGGGAAATTGTGTTAGATGTAAATATAAACGGAATACAATGATTTGCTAATCCTTTTCAACCCATATTCAATTGAATGCACTACAAAGACAAGATATTTGATGTTCAAACTCATAAACTTTATTCTTTTTTGCAAATAATAATTAACTTAGAATTTCATGGCTGCAACACGTGCCAAAGTAGTTGGGAAAGGCCATGTTCACCACTGTGTTACATCACCTTTTCTTTTAACAACACTCAATAAACGATTGGGAACTGAGGAGACACATTTTTTAAGCTTCTCAGGTGGAATTCTTTCCCATTCTTGCTTGATGTACAGCTTACGTTGTTCAACAGTCGCCTTTGTGGTATGTTAGGCTTCATAATGCGCCACACATTTTCAATAGGAGACAGGTCTGGACTACAGGCAGGCCAGTCTAGTACCCGTACTCTTTTACTATGAAGACATGTTGATGTAACACGTGGCTTGGCATTGTTTTGCTGAAATAAGCAGGGGCGTCCATGGTAACGTTGCTTGGATGGCAACATATGTTGCTGCAAAACCTGTATGTACCTTGCAGCATTAATGGCGCCTTCACAGATGTGTAAGTGACCCATGTCTTGGGCACTAATACACCCCCAGACCATCACAGATGCTGGCTTTTCAACTTTGCGCCTATAACAATCCGGATGGTTCTTTTCCTCTTTGGTCCGGAGGACACAACGTCCACAGTTTCCGAAAACAATTTAAAATGTGGACTCGTCAGACTACAGAACACTTTTCCACTTTGTATTAGTCCATCTTAGATGAGCTCAGGCCCAGCGAAGCCGACGGCGTTTCTGGGTGTTGTTGATAAACGGTTTTCGCCTTGCATAGGAGAGTTTTAACTTGCTCTTACAGATGTAGCAACCAGCTGTAGTTACTGACAGTGGGTTTCTGAAGTGTTCCTGAGCCCATGTGGTGATATCCTTTACACACTGATGTTGCTTGTTGATGCAGTACAGCCTGAGGGATCGAACGTCACGGGCTTAGCTGCTTACGTGCAGTCATTTCTCACGTGCTTACGTGCAGTGATTTTGAGGAAGTTAAACAGCTTTGGTGTTTTGTTGTTTGCTTTTATTGCTGCTATTTTGTTTTATTAAAAAATAATACTTTCTGTTTATTAGCGCTTTTCCTGGCCTTGCTTTTATCTGGACTAAAGTTTAATTGGTGTTTTTATTTATACAATAGCCTAATTAGCAGCACAGTTACAGAATAAATGAATTTCTCTGAATGAAGATGTCATTTTTCTTGTAACTGTTAAGATAGTTGATGACTATTTGACTTATAGTCGTTAGTTGCAGCCGGATTAAAAAAATAAATAAATCATACAATATGTATTAAAGGGGAACTGCACGTTTTTGTTTTTTAATGTTGCCTCTCTTTCACAATCATTATAAGAGACATGGCGATCGATGTTAGTTTTAATTTGTCTTTGCATTCTAAATGCGATCAAAAGTCCGCTAACAATTAAGCCTATGTGAGCCGCTCAATTCTGCCTATATAGACCTTAAAAAAACATCCAAACATCTCCATTGAGGTTTTTTATTGTAAGTATATATGTAATGTAGCAACGGGCACATGTTTAATAACATTTAATATTTACGTATTTTGATCATTTTAAACAAAATCTTAGCACATTAATTTCAAAAATGCATCACGACCTTTGCTCTTGTTTTTCTTCATCACTGATCATTACTCGCTGCAGACTTTATGAGAGCCAACAAACATAATAAATAATCACTTACTCTACAAGGTCTGCTGTCATTAGGATTCCGACTGCTAGGATGTTCATATATTCCCATTTAGGTGAAGAATGACTCATAATCCTCACAAACAAAACGGGGATGACGTACACATTGGCACATACGGTAGTGATCACGGTGCCGCTATAAATAGTCTGTCTGCGTTAGCGCTCATAATAACAATGTCACTAACACTTGGTTCATATTTAAGTCTCAAAATGTAAATGGAGTATTGTTGGCACTTTTTGAATGGCTTTTTATTGGGTTCTATGGGAGGACCTCCTATTGGCTCCCCTGTTAGCAAATTTAGAATGCATTAAAAAAAATCGATTTGTCGTCATTTTTTGATAATAAATGAGAACAATAGGCAAAATTCCCCGAAAAGTCTAGTTCCCCTTTGAACATTTTGACAAACTTGAGAATTCTATGTCCTCACAAGAACATCACAAAACGGGAGATTTTTAATTCAGTCAGGATGTCGGTAGATTAGTAATAAGTTCTTCCTTGCCTATGCTGTTGCTTTTTGGGGGTAAATCCAATATTTAGATTTGGCTCATCGTTACGACTGTCAAAAGTAATAACTCACGTTTTTGGAAACCAGCTAATACATTTCATGTTGATTCTTGGGCATCATACAATAATAGCAAGTTGCTGTTGTTCCCCCATCTTAACATTAGCTCGGAAATATAACTCCTCATTTACATAAAGCCTTTCCCAGGCACTAAGGTACGGCTGCAATTTAGACCATTAAAACTAACGCCATTCTGCTCATTTCAATTCTCTCCTTGTATCGTCTCTGGCATCCAAGCACATATAAGTACAGTATATATGGTACGCCGTAAAGGGACGCCTTTTACCCATGCAAGATAATGTAGCATAAAACCCACCTACATGGTAACTAAGCAGTTCATTTCCGCTCATGAATCTGACACAAGCGATCATAAAAAAATACCATAAATGCTGGCATACCCTTTAAATCTTACACACATGTGCTCAGGTGTGCGTGCCTAATGCTTGCAAAATGAGAATGCGCGAAAGAGCTGATTATCATTAAAATTAGCTCAGAGAGCTGTAGAGACTCTCGGTGGTGCGTCGTCTGGGGCATAGCCGTGTCAGCAAAGCACTTCCTGTTGCCGTTACGTTCCGCAGCGGGCTGCAGGAGCAAGATAACAACAACACAAAGCATGCTGGGAGATAAAAAAAAAAGAAAAAAGAAAAGTGCCACAAAATGTGCCGGGGGGACATCTGAAGCAGCAGTTGTTGCCTAATGTGGCATCAGTCGGTGATACCGCAGGGAATGATGCTCCTCAAAGCCTCCACTCCACAATCGTGTGAAAGAAAGAGAAGCAAGTAGCTATGATATGTTCAATAAAAGTGTTCTTATTAGACCATCAACCCTGCCAAAAGTATCAGATTGTATCTTTATAAAACGCACACTGTTGAAATATATATTTTGAAGACAAACCTTACCAGTATTTTTATTTATTTTTTTATTTACAAATTCTTTGATGGAGAATTTCTCTCTGAGCTGTCACCTTAACGTGGGAGAGGAGCTATGTTGTCTGGGGGCTTTCATGCCCCCTGGTAGGGTCTCCCAAGACAAACAGGTCCTAGGTGAGGGATCAGACAAAGAGCAGCTCGAAGACTTCTATGGGAATGCATCAACAAGGACTCAGATTTCCCTCGCTCGGACGCGGGTCACTGGGGCCCCCCTCTGGAGCCAGGCCCGGAGTTGGGACAAGATGGCGAGCGCCTGGTGGCCGGGCCTGTCCCCATGGGTCCCGGCCGGCCACAGCCCGAAGAGGCAACGTGGGTCCCCCCTCCAATGGGCTCACCACTCATGGGAGGGGCCATAGAGGTCGGGTGCTTTGTGAGCTGGGCGGCAGGCGAAGGCAGTGCACTTGGCGGTCTGATCCTCGGCTACATAAGCTAGCTCTTGGGACGTGGAACGTCACCTCGCTGGGGGGGAAGGAGCCTGAGCTAGTGCGCGAGGTAGAGAAGTTTCGGCTGGATATAGTCGGACTCACCTCGACGCACAGCAAGGGCTCTGGAACCAGAGGGTCTGCTGGGAACGTCTGGCAGAGTCTCCTGTCAGAGAGAGTTTCAATTCCCCCCTCCGGAAGAACTTTGAACATGTCACGAGGGAGGTGCTGGACATTGAGACCGAGTGGACCATGTTCCGCACCTCTATTGTCGAGGCGGCTGATTGGAGCTGTGGCCGCAAGGTAGTTGGTGCCTGTTGTGGCGGTAATCCTATAACCCGTTGGTGGACACCGGCGGTTAGGGATGTCGTCAAGCTGAAGAAGGAGTCTTATCGGGTTTTTTGGCTCATAGGACTTGGGAGGAGTTCGGGGAAGCCATGGAAAACGACTTCCGGACGGCTTCGAAGCGATTCTGGACCACCATCCGCCGCCTTAGGAAGGGGAAGCAGTGCATTGTCAACACCGTGTATGGTGCGGATGGTGCTCTGCTGACCTCGACTGTGGATGTTGTGGATCGGTGGAGGGAATACCTCGAAGACCTCCTCAATCCCACCAACACGTCTTCCTATAAGGAAGCAGTGCCTAGGGAATCTGAGTGGGCTCTCCTATTTCTGGGGATGAGGTTGCTGAGGTAGTTAAAAAGCTCCTTGGTAGCAAGGCCCCGGGGGTGGATGAGATCCGCCCGGAGTTCCTTAAGGCTGTGGGGCTGTCTTGGTTGACAAGACTCTGCAGCATCGCGTGGACATCGGGGGCGGTACCTCTGGATTGGCAGACCTGGGTGGTGGTTCCTCTCTTTAAGAAGGGCAACCAGAGGGTGTATTCCAACTATCGTGGGATCACACTCCTCAGCCTTCCCGGTAAGGTCTATTCAGGTGTACTGGAGAGGAGGCTACGCCGGATAGTCGAACCTCGGATTCAGGAGGAACAGTGTGGTTTTCGTCCTGGTCGTGGAACTGTGGACCAGCTCTATACTCTCGGCAGGGTCCTTGAGGGTGCATGGGAGTTTGCCCAACCAGTCTACATATGCTTTGTGGACGTGGAGAAGGCATTCGGCCGTGTCCCTCGGGAAGTCCTGTGGAGAGTGCTCAGAGAGTATGGGGTATCGGGCTGTCTGATTGTGGCGGTAAATATTGTACATATTACATATTGTTATGAACGTGTCTGTTACGACATTATATATAGACTTGCAGCGTGTATATAAAACGTTGATGAAGGGTTTTTAAGTTGTTTTCGAGGGCTTTGAAGGCTACAACGGTGATTCATTCAAAGCGTTTATCATTTTCAAAATCCTTAAAAAATAAAAAATAAAATACAAATGTGTTTTTATCTCTCATAATGATTGTGAACCATTGGCAAAATTTAAAAAAAGTGCAGTTCCACTTTAAAAAAAGATTTAATTATGACAACTGCTGTTTAGTTGTTATATCTTGTTTCATTATCACATTTCTGACTATCGTTTACAGGTATGACAGTAAGTTGAAATTGCAGTTGCAAGTCCATGACGTTAGATGGCAGTAGTGTAAAGTTTGTGTATTGGTCAGTTCAGTGCTTGCTGTCTCATGTTGCACCCTACAAAGTGGTATTTCTTTAAGTATTGTACTACGCAACAGCTGTTTGATTATACAGTAACATGCATCTTAGTTGCCCTTGTAAGTAACAAACTTGAAGGTGTTGAAAGTAAAAAAAGTTAAAAGCGTAAATCTATTCAGTACAGTATAGTAGGCATTTGTGTCGGCAACAGGGCGTGCCATCACGCGCAACCTAGGTACTGAAACATCAATCAATCAAAGTTTATGTATATAGCCCTTAATCACAAGTGTCTCAAAGGGCTGCACAAGCCACAACGACATCCTTGGCTCAGATCCCACATCAGGGCAAGGAAAAACTCAACCCAGTGGGATACAATGAGAAACCTTGGAGGGGACCGCAGATGTGGGGACCCCACTCCTGGGCGACCGATGCAATGGATGCCGAGTGGATCTAGTTAATAGTGTGAGAGTCCAGTCCATAGTGGGGCCTGCAGGGGATCATCTTGAGTGGAGACAAGTCAGCAGTGCAGAGACGTCACCAACTGATAAACAGAAGAGTGGTCCACCCGGGTCCGACTTAGCGCACATCATCTGTGGTCACCTAATAGAGAAGACAGATCAACTGGTCTAAAAGGAGGGTCTATTTGAAGGCTAGATTATACAAATGAGTTTTAAGATGGGACTTAAATGCTTCTACTGAGGTAGCATCTCTAACTGTTACCGGGAGGGCATTCCTTAGTACTGGAGCCCGAAAACGCTCTATAGCCCGCAGATTTTTTGGGGGGCTCATCAATGGATTGAATTGGTGCCCTGTAGGACCGTCAAGATTTGGTACCCACCCTTAGTAACACTCTAAATTTCTTAAAGTTTATTAAGCCTTTATTTCTTGTGTTGTTTCAAACTAGTTTAGCGGCTAGCTTAGCTATCGCTTGCCTGCTGCTGCTTGCTTTTTCTGCTTGTAGCATATTTAGCATCGTTCTCCAGGGTTATCACCTTTTCTCACTCATGTTTTTTTTTTTTTTTTGTGTCCTGTCCAGCTTCTCAGGCAAATCATATCGTTGATGTAGATGCCCATGTCGGCTGTTCAGATTTACTTTACAAAAGAGAAGTGTAGGATACTTCTCTTGTTGCCTTATTTGTATTTGACTTTATTAAATGTATTTATATTATCATTTAGTGCAGCCGGGCCGGAGCAGGAGGGGATAGAAAGAGAAAAAAAAAGAAGACAGAGGGGGAAATTGTGGGGACAAGAGGGGGATTAGACAGAGAGACAAAAACAACAACAGCAAACAACAACAACAACAACAACAACAATAGAGCAACATCAGCAAATATGACATGTACAAATATGATGGTAAAAGTAATAGCAAATAAGCAGTTAGCGAAAAATAAAAAATAATACAGAAATGACAATGAGCATTATTACACTACAAATGGATCAATACAAATACCAATAGAAATAGCGCTATTGATAATGAACAATACCAATAATTTACCTTTATTATCAACAATACAGTTGTTTAAATGCAACAATACATATATACGTAATGATAACTTGAGATACGAAAGAATGCAGAAAAATGGAGGGGGAGAAAGAGAAGCAACCTACATTAACCTTGTAGATTGTTATAGTCACAATAGGTTAAGCTTTGTCAGTGTGCCATGTGTTACACCCAGTTTACCCTAGGGCAACAACGTTAAAATATGTTTGATGAAACGTGATTATGTGCATGAGTGTAAGTATGCATATGTACTTGTATATGTACAGAATGTGTATATGTGTTTGTACAATGAATGTATATGTACAGAATGTGTACCGTATTTTCCGCACCATAAGGCGCCCTGGGTTAAAAGCCGCGCCTTCAATGAACGGCATATTTCAAAACTTTGTCCACCTATAAGCCGCCCGGTGTTGTAAGCCGCATCTAACTGCGCTAAAGGAATGTCAAAAAAACAGTCAGATAGGTCAGTCAAACTTTAATAATATATTAAAAACCAGCGTTCTAACAACTCTGTTCACTCCCAAAATGTACGCAAATGTGCAATCACAAACATACGTACATTAACATGGACAGAGCTGCGTGAAAAAAGCCACCCGGCCTCTTCGCGTAAACTTAAACTTACCTTAACCACTCGCTCATCTTTTCTTCATCCATCCCTTCGAGTTAGCTTTATGATGACGCCGGCTGGAAAGGTCTCTTTTGGCAAGGTCTTCCTTTTGAATATCACCATGGGTGGAAGTTTCATTAGCATGGCAAGCTAGAACCACAGTGAAGGATGACTTCTCATTCCCTGTGGTGCGAATATTCACCGTACGTGCTCCCGTTCCACAGTGCGGTTCACAGGAATATCAGTTGCTGTGAAATACGGTAGTAATCCGTGTGCGGATAGAGAGATTGCGTCTTTTCATGAACCGGATCCTTGTCGCTTTGTAGGAGCCATTTTGTGGTCTTTACAGATGTAAACACACAAAGGAAATGAAACGTACGGTGATATCCGCGCGCTTTTTCTTCTTCTACGCGGGCGGGTGGTTGCTTACAGTAGAAGAAGAAGCGCTTCCTGTTCTATGGGGGCGGGTGCTTACCTTGGCGGTTGCTTGCGTAGAAGAAGAAGCGCTTCCTGTTCTACCGGGAAAAAAGATGGCGGCTGTTTACCGAAGTTGCGAGACCTAAACTTTATGAAAATGAATCTTAATATTTATCCATATATAAAGCGCACCGGGTTAAAAGCCGCACTGTCAGCTTTTGAGTAAATTTGTGGTTTTTAGGTGCGGCTAATAGTGCGGAGAATACGGTATATGTGTTTGTACAGTGAATGTATATGTACAGTATGTGTATGTGTATGTTTGTATATTGAATGTGCGTGTGGATGTACGAACATTAGGTAGGTAAATATGTACTGTATTTGTGTATGTATGTGAGAGCGTAGGTACCTATGTACGTATGTGAGCATATGTGAATTTGCATGTACAAAACATTCGACTCCCAGAGTGCGTGGGAGCCAGAGCACGGCCCCATCACCCCCGAGAGCCCAACCCACAAACAGGAGGCGTGGTGCCCAGGGAACCAGGGACCACCGCCCCTCACTCATGTTTTAGAAAGAAACCTGTAGACCTTTTATGTGGAATAGTAAGACGAGATAGACAGAGCAGTCCACATCAGAGTGGACCGCATGAGATTCAAAGGCGAGACATCCATTCTACTTTTAAAGGTCAGAAATAACAGTCACAGCCTGGTCACCTCCCAGATGATTCCTCCACAAGAGTTCAAAAGCAATTTTTTTAGAGTAGCAAAGGTGGCTGTTACCTTTACCGTGAGAGGATTCCATTGGGAATGGCTCCTCTACCTGCGGTATTAGCTTCATTTAGAGTGAGTGCAAACTTATCTGCTCCTGTCTTCCACTCACATCCTTGCATGTCATTATCTACAATCTTAAGCACAAACTTCTTTCCACAGACGCCTTTCTTCATTAAATCAGTAAAAATAGCACATCCCGTTGCTCCCTTGTGGTGTACCTCAGGTCTTGATGATGGCGTAGGATACCCAAGTCTCCACTTTGCGGCAGTGATCTCATTTTCTTGTTGCCCTCAGTCTCATCTTGGATTAAAAGTGTCTCTCTTCACAGAAGTCAGTACAAGAGACTGTCATTCTCATCCAGTTGTTTGTCATTGTGTCCTATTTGGACTGATGTAGCCGGATTTCAGAAGTTTCATCAAAAAAGTAGTTGACAATAAGGATGGGTAATATAGCCTTAAATTTCAATTTCAACATGTCATTTCCGGTTGTATTATTTTCTTAAAATTATTATTATACTTGCTAATTTACTGTTAATAGCTGCTTACTTTCTGTTGTACCTTGGTTCTATGGTCTGTTAAAATATAATAATCACTAATTCCTTTGTTGTTTGGATACTTTATATTAGTTTAGGGTGATACTACAAATTTGGGTATGGATTCAATACCAAGTAGTTAAAGGGGCAGTGTTGGTCATATCAATGCTGATACTGTTAATTATTTTCAAGATCTTTGAATGATTACATTTTTGATAGCAATTATTATCAGACAAAAACACAGGATGACTGCGTAACAATTAAATATTTAAATTACTCCTACTATTGGCTCTGATCTTTTTTTAAAAAGGGAACTGCAGTTTTGGGGGTAATTTTGCCTATTGTTCACAATCATCATGAGGAACAAGATTTTTTTTTTTAATCGGCTCATTGTAGGTGGCCAGCAATACAGTAAATAGGAGCAATCGATTTTACCTCTAAATCACTTTAAACATGTATTCAAAAACTGTTAACAATACTTAATTTATGTTCCGTAACCCGTATAATAACCAAACTGTAGCGACATTGTTATTGTAAAAGCGAACACTGAAGAACTATTTTTCTATCGTAGTAACACATCGGCGTGCTTTGGTATTAGCCGTAAAAGCTACCTACTGCAGGCGATAAGCTGGCTTTTACGTCAACATGAAACACGTTTGAGTTTGTAATGCACAACACTGCAATATGACAGCAATCTGTACTGACTGAAAAACATAAACAATCATATTATAGTATCTGTAAAGTATTAGCCCCTGTTTCATGTTTTGTTTGTACAGAGCTGGGCAGACAGTGCATGCCCTGTAGTTGTATGGTGAGTTGCTGAGTGTATCATGATCAATAATAAAGTGTGACTCACTTGGACAGTTGTGCGTTAATTTGGTCCAGCTGGCCAGGGATATTTTCCCATTATTTGGGAGTAAGCACTCCATTTATGTCGAAATAGCATG
This sequence comes from Nerophis lumbriciformis, assembly GCF_033978685.3. Lineage (NCBI taxonomy): Eukaryota > Metazoa > Chordata > Actinopteri > Syngnathiformes > Syngnathidae > Nerophis > Nerophis lumbriciformis. Next base: position 46,185,615 of record NC_084553.2, on the reverse strand, counting down.
GTTTCAAGTTCCACATTTAGCAGCCTTTAGTCACGCAGACATCACTCTCTCGGCTTCCGTCTGCTCCAACATTTCACTCTTCCTTTGTGCTCGCTTCTAGAAGCAGCAGTTCATCCTCCATATGTTCAGCTTAAAAAAGATACGGTTGTGAACCCTTATTTGTCCAAATATAGTCGTCTTCGTTGATTGTTATCAAATCTGCTATGATTAGAAGACACACACACCTTTGTTTCCGGAAGTCGGACGCACATTTGTTGCCAGAAGTCTGAAGTGTGCTGCTATGGAAACGCAAATAAATGTGCCAAAAAATCAGTTCCGGCAATGATTAAAATGACCAAAATACGGTAAATATTGTACATATTAAACATTGTTATGAACGTGTTTGTTACTACATTATATATATACTTGCAGTGTGTATATAATACGTTGATGGAGGGTTTTGAAGTTGTTTTAGAAGGCTACAACGGTGACACCTATTAGCCGCATCATGTTTAAAATCCTAAAAAAGCAAAAACAAAAAAAAAACGACGCGTGTTCTTGTCTCTCATAATGATTGTTAAAAGTTAAAGTTAAAGTACCAATGATTGTCACACACACACTAGGTGTGGGCAAAATTATTCTCTGCATTTGGGTGATGGGGAGCAGTGAGCAGCAGCGGTGGCCGCGCCCGGGAATCATTTTGGTGATTTAACCTCCAATTCCAACCCTTGATGCTGAGTGTCAAGCAGGGAGGTAATGGGTCCCATTTTTACAGTCTTTGGTGTGACTCGGCCGGGGTTTGAACTCACGACCTACCGATCTCAGGGCGGACACTCTAACCACTAGGCTACTGAGTAGGTTGTGATCGATAGGCAAAATTCCCCAAAGAAGTGCAGTTCCCCTACAGGGTCATCCTCTGGTAAGGGACTTATTTCCTGAGTTTGTAAACAATAACAAAAACAAAAAATCTCCATCCGTCCCTTTCGGGGTCGCTGGAGCCTATCTCAGCGTCACTTGGGCGGAAGGCGGGGTACACCCTGGACAAGTCGCCACTTAATTGTAGGGCCAACACAAATAGACAGACAACATTCAAATATGTTATTTGATAATAAAAAATATGGATGTAACCACTCTACTGTAGTATCAACCTACCTTGGTATCATTGAAGTCAATATTTGTATCGATCCACCCACCTTTGTTTAACAGTCAAAAGCTCTATATTTCCCTACGGTGTGTAGTGTAGCATGATTAGTTATTCCTCGTCTTCCAATTGTCACGATACTTGCAAAAAACATAATTAATTTTCCCCCATGGAGGCGAGGGTTGCTGACTTAGAAGTGGCTTTGCACTGTGGAGGGACCTTAGCCACTAGCAAGAATGCTACATTGCGCTAAGGACGAGTTCATTCGCCTGTCGCTGTCAAATTTACGAGACACAGCTAGAATGTCATCAACATGCATAATCACTATATAATGATAGTACTTAAAGCTCTATCGTTGGCCAGTTTGATATCATTTATATCGTACATTGTCTTTATCGCCTAACCCTTGAGGTCAATTATGCAAAAGATAGTCCTTTGGCCTGTCTTGTGATGTAAAGTGTCAGGTTCTTTGACGGAACACGACACAAATAATCAAGAGTTACTCTATTGCTGTGCATTACTTATTATTGTACTCTGCAGTCCACACTTCGCTGTACTGTAGCTCTCCGTTCTCTTTTTAGTGTGCAAGCAAGTATCCTCAGCAGTCAGCACTTGGCGCCGCTGGTTGAGGGTGTGGCTATTTGTGTTTGTCAGCATGTCACCAGTATCTTGTTTGTAAACACATTTCCCACTATGACTTTCGACACTGGACAATCTACAGCCTGTGCAATGTTTTTATTGTAAGTGTTCAGTAGTGATGGGTCCGGCAACACCGATGCATCGGCGCATGCGTCGAGCTCATAGAGCGAAACCCTGTGTCGGTGCGCGTACCGCTTTTAGAAAGTCACGTGACCGATCATGAGCTGTTTTGGTCACGTGACCGATACGTGAACTGTGTCGCACTGACGCCTCCTCTGTGCCCTGTGAGCGGCTCTTTTCTACAGCCGGAGAAATAATAACTAAGAAGAGAAAGCGTCTAAAATTGAATACGTTGGAAAAAACGTTTTTTTTTTTAAATAAAAATGTGTAAAAATAGATAAATAATATTTTCCAGGTCCACAAGCAACCTCATTCACAACACGTTCTCTTAGATTTCCATGTTATGATACATGTTCACATTATTTATTGACTGTATCTAAAAAAAGACAAAAAATATATTTTTATTTAAATGAAGTTATGAAATAATCCTAAATGAAATACAATGACTTGGTTTATATTATTGTATATACTAGGTCAGTGGTTCTCAACCTTTTTTCAGCAATGTACCCCCTGTGAATTTTTTTTTTAATTCAAATACCCCCTAATCAGAGCAAAGCATTTTTGGTTGAAAAAAAAAAGGAGTAAAATACAGCACTATGTCATCAGTTTCTGATTTATTATATTGTATCACAGTGCAAAATATTGCTCATTTGTAGTGGTCTTTCTTTAACTATTTGGAAAAAAAGATATACAAATAGATAAAAACTTGTTGAAAAATAAACAAGTGATTCAATTATGAATAAAGATTTCTACACCTAGAAGTAATAATCAACTTAAAGTGCCCTCTTTGGGGATTGTATTAGAGATCCATCTGGATTCATGAACTTAATTCTAAACATTTCTTCACAAAAAAAAAAATCTTTAACATCAATATTTATGGAACATGTCCACAAAAAATCTAGCTGTCAACACTGAATATTGCATTGTTGCATTTCTTTTCACAGTTCTTTTTGACAGACATTTTAGTGACAAACCTGAGCTTGTGCTTCACGGAGTTTATGAACTTACATTCATATTTTGTTGAAGTATTATTCAATAAATATGTTTATAAAGGATTTTTGAATTGTTGCTATTTTTAGAATATTTAAAAAAAATCTCACGTACCCCTTGGCATACCTTCAAGTACCCCCAGGGGTACGCGTACCCCCATTTGAGAACCACTGTACTAGGTCATAAAATCAGTGTCAGTTGAGTCGGTCCATAGGTTGCCTGTAGGGATTTTTAATGTCCAGCAGATGTCAGTATTTAGTGACACAGTATCGACACAGTATCAATACAGTTTTGCAATGTGTCGAAACGCTTCATGAGGCCTCATCAACCCATCACTAGTATTTAGTGACACAGTATCGACACAGTATCAATACAGTTTTGCAATGTGTCGAAACGCTTCATGACGCCTCATCAACCCATCACTAGTGGTTATACTTCCCGTTCAAGGCACGGAACAGTAGGTTCACTTTACCCACTTATTTCCCATAGCACATGGGAACGCTCTTCATGCACTCACGTGCACGGCTAGGTTGCCTACGAAGGAGACAGAGAGATAACTATTAGTCACATTCCCAAAACGTGGCAAATGTTCGACAGAGGAAGACATAGCGGAGTTTAGCTTACCGCCCGATGCAGGAGTTCCTTCTCTGAGGAGAGCCAGCGACACAGTGAGGCAGCTCTGAGCTGAAATAGCAACCCTTTTGATTGCCTGACTCAGAGCAGGTGTGCTCTGAGCAGATGCTGACAATCATGCTGATTGAGGAGGACATTTGGGACATACCTCCACTCAATGACACTGCCCAGTCTCCGCCTCCTCTTGCTGTGTTGAGCTCTGCCGTCACTGTGGCTGCTGGCCCTGTGGGAACTCTTACCTGATCGGGGGTTTCTAGCAGAGACTCCATATATATATATATATATATATATATATATATATATATATATATATATATATATATATATATATATATATATATATATATAGTCATGGTTTCTGTGGTTTATCCGTTATACAGTGCTCAATACCGGGGTAGAGCGGAATATACGTTAGGTCAGGAAAAAACACAGAGGCTATATCATCCTTACAAGCCTGTTTCACAGGGGATTTTATCCTGTGCCGAGCAGGGAAACCTGCGAAACAGGCTTGTAAGGAAAAGTCCTGGGTTCGATCCATGGGCTCAGGGACTTTCTGTGTGGAGTTTGAAGCATGTTCTCCCCGTGACTGCTTGAGTTCCCTGCGGATACTACTACTACTTCCCCCCACCTCCAAAGACGTGCACCTGGGGATAAGTTGATTGGCAACACTAAACACCTCTATGATTTTCCGTATTTACAGTCCAATTAACAAGAATATGATGTACAAACCCCGTTTCCATATGAGTAGGGAAATTGTGTTAGATGTAAATATAAACGGAATACAATGATTTGCAAATCATTTTCAACCCATATTCAGTTGAATATGCTACAAAGACAACATATTTGATGTTCAAACTGATAAACATTTTTTTTTTTTTTTGCAAACAATCATTAACTTTAGAATTTGATGCCAGCAACACGTGACAAAGAAGTTGGGAAAGGTGGCAATAAATACTGATAAAGTTGAGGAATGCTCATCAAACACTTATTTGGAACATCCCACAGGTGAACAGGCATATTGGGAACAGGTGGGTGCCATGATTGGGTATAAAAGTAGATTCCATGAAATGCTCAGTCATTCACAAACAAGGATGGGGCGAGGGTCACCACTTTGTCAACAAATGCGTGAGAAAATTGTTGAACAGTTTAAGAAAAACCTTTCTCAACCAGCTATTGCAAGGAATTTAGGGATTTCACCATCTACGGTCCGTAATATCATCAAATGGTTCAGAGAATCTGGAGAAATCACTCCATGTAAGCAGCTAAGCCCGTGACTTTCGATCCCTCAGGCTGTACTGCATCAACAAGCGACATCAGTGTGTAAAGGATATCACCACATGGGCTCAGGAACACTTCAGAAACCCACTGTCAGTAACAACAGTTGGTCGCTACATCTGTAAGTGCAAGTTAAAACTCTCCTATGCAAGGCGAAAACAACAACACCCAGAAACGCCGTCGGCTTCGCTGGGCCTGAGCTTATCTAAGATGGACTGATACAAAGTGGAAAAGTGTTCTGTGGTCTGACGAGTCCACATTTCAAATTGTTTTTGGAAACTGTGGACGTCGTGTCCTCCGGACCAAAGAGGAAAGGAACCATCCGGATTGTTATAGGCGCAAAGTTGAAAAGCCAGCATCTGTGATGGTATGGGGGTGTATTAGTGCCCAAGACATGGGTAACTTACACATCTGTGAAGGCGTCATTGATGCTGAAAGGTACATACAGGTTTTGGAGCAACATATGTTGCCATCCAAGCAACGTTACCATGGACGCCCGTGCTTATTTCAGCAAGACAACGCCAAGCCACGTGTTACATCAACGTGGCTTCATAGTAAAAGAGTGCGTGTACTAGACTGGCCTGCCTGTAGTCCAGACCTGTCTCCCATTGAAAATGTGTGGCGCATTATGAAGCCTAAAATACCACAACGGAGACCCCCGGACTGTTGAACAACTTAAGCTGTACATCAAGCAAGAATGGGAAAGAATTCCACCTGAGAAACTTAAAAAATGTGTGTCCTCAGTTCCCAAACGTTTACTGAGTGTTGTTAAAAGGAAAGGCCATGTAACACAGTGGTGAACATGCCCTTTCCCAACTACTTTGGCACGTGTTGCAGCAATGAAATTCTAAGTTAATTATTATTTGCAAAAAAAAATAAAGTTTATGAGTTTGAACATCGCATATCTTGTCTTTGTAGTGCATTCAATTGAATATGGGTTGAAAAGGATTTGCAAATCATTGTATTCCGTTTATACGTTTATACATCTAACACAATTTCTTAACTCATATTGAAACGGGGTTTGTAATTTATGATGTTATTTATGTATTTAATATTTGTTTGCTTACTATGCTATATTATTATTTATTTATTATTTATTTGTTCACTGTTCTGTTACAGAGAACACGGAAATTGGATAAAATTGCTATGGTATGAAATGTAGGATTAAATAATCTCTGCTTCTTCCTACTCCTTTTCGGACGTGCTGTAATGGAACAACTGGAATTGTGTGATGCATTACATTGTATCGTATGCATGTTGGAAATAAACTGAAAGTGAACTGAACTGAATTGAACTGAACACTAGTGATGGGTTGATGAGGCGTTTCGACACATTGCAAAACTGTATTGATACTGTGTCGATACTGTGTCACTAAATACTGACATCTGCTGGACATTAAAAATCCCTACAGGCAACCTATGGACCGACTCACCTGACACTGATTTTATGACCTAGTATATACAATAATATAAACCAAGTCATTGTATTTCATTTAGGATTATTTCATATCTTCATTTAAATAAAAATATATTTTTATCTTTTTTAGATACAGTCAATAAAAAATATGAACATGTATAATAACATGGAAATCTAAGAGAATGTGTTGTGAATGAGGATGCTTGTGGACTGGGATTTTTTTAAATTAATTTTTTACACATTTTTATGTATTCAAGTATTCAAGTATTCAATTTTAGACGATTTCTTTCATTGATTGATTGAGACTTTTATTAGTAGATTGCACAGTGAAGTACATATTCTGTACAATTGACCACTAAATGGTAACCCCCCAATAAGTTTTTCAACTTGTTTAGTCGGGGTCCACTTAAATTGATTGATACAGATATATACTAACATCATAATGCAGTCATCACACAAGATAATCATCAGAGTATATACATTGAATTATTTACATTATTTACAATCCGGGGTGTGGAATATAGAGGGGTAAGTTTGGTTGTTATCAACACTTCAGTCGTCTCTTCTTAGTTATTATTTCTCCGGCTGTAGAAAAGACCCGCTCACAGGGCACAGAGGAGGCGGGAGTGCGACACAGTTCGCGTATCGGTCACGTGACCAAAACAGCTCATGATCGGTCACGTGACTTTCTAAAAGCGGTACGCGCACCGACACAGGGTTTCGCTCTATGAGCTCGACGCATGCGCCGATGCATCGATGTTGCCGGACCCATCACTAAAATATGACAAAATAATCATATTTACTAATCCTACTATCCGTAGGAGTCTTTTCATGCATGTGTGCTATATGTAATTGAGCTAGCGTTGTTAGCCTGAGCAAATATGCTAACATATTTACAAGTGTCTGTGTTAGTATTTTTTACTTACAATAGCATTCTTTTTGTATTGTTTCAGTTTTGTAAATTTACCAAAACCTCACCATCTGTTTAGCTCAGGGGTCGGCAACCCGCGGCTCTAGAGCCGCCCTACTGGCTCTCTGGAGCTTTTTCAAAAATGTATGAAAAATGGAAAAAGATGAGGGGAAAAAAATCTATTTTTTGTCTTAATATGGTTTCTGTAGGAGGACAAACATGACACAAACCTCCCCAATTGTTACAAAGCACACTGTTTATATTAAACATGCTTCACTGATTCGAGTATTTGGTGAGCGCCGTTTTGTCCTACTAATTTTGGCGGTCCTTGAACTCACCGTAGTTTGTTTACATGTATAACTTTTTCCGACTTTCTAGGACGTGTTTTATGCCACTTCTTTTTCTGTCTCATTTTGTCCACCAAACTTTTAAGGTTGTGCATGAAAGGTGAGTTTTGTTGATGTTATTAACTTGTGTGGAGTGCTAATCAGACATATTTGGTCACTGCATGACTGCAAGCTAATCGATGCTAACATGCTATTTAGGCTAGCTATATGTACATATTGCATCATTATGCCTCATTTGTAGCTATATTTGAGGTCATTTAGTTTCCTTTAATTCCTATTAATTCAATTTATATCTCATGACACACTATCTGTATGTAATATGGCTTTTAATTTTTTGCGGCTCCAGACAGATTTGTTTTTGTATTTTTGGTCCATTATGGCTCTTTCAACATTTTGGGTTGCCGACCCCTGGTTTAGCTGTTTTTAGAGTTAGTTTCCGTAGCCAATGGGTCCATGACGATGAATTCTGTTCTGCATATTTATTGCTTCTAAAATTTTGTGGATGCGGCTTAAAATAACGGTGCACCTTATAGCACGGGAAAATACGGCATTTTAAATAATATTTTTACTAAGTTTTCCTACTCTGTCTCGTGACTTGTTATTTTGTCAGTCTGGGCTCTGACGTAGTTGCATTTGCGTTAGTGTTTGAGGGCGCGTAAAGTCCACCGGGGGCTCGACAACCAGCAAACATTGTGTCAAAATGAACAAAGTATCTGGTACTGTCGTGTTTTGTTTGATTGTAGGGACATAAAAGCAAGCACAAATAAGCAAACCACACGTTCGAATACAAGTTCGAACGCAACCCGCGACTCACGAACGTTGCAAGTGACTTTAGCAAGAACGCTTCTTGTAATACGTGGTCTTGGCAACACTCAACACTAAGAATATCCCGATACTTGCCATTCACTATACCTTTTTTCTTTGTCCATTTCTGTGTTTTTATCCATTACTGTGATTCAACATCAGCTGGAACGCCGCTGCTTTTCCACCGCTACTGTATAGACTGAGGGTCACACAGGTAGCACGTTCATCACGAGATAAAACAATTATGCCGTTAATGGAAAATTTTGTTAACTCATTACCATACCATACCATACCAACTTTATTTATAAAGCCCAACCACAGTTGAATAACAAAGGCTGTACACCACAAAGAATTGGAGGCAAAGGACAGACTAAAAATAACATTTAAAACAGAAGTAAAATACACATTGAAAAAGCAAATACAAATTACCCTAAGAACAATTTGTTTGATAAAAAGCAGTTAAAAAGTTAAAAACAGTTTAAAGTCTCATGCTGGGTTAAAAGTCAGTGAATAAAAATGGGTTTTAAGAAGGGTCTTAAAAATAGCCAAAGAAGGGGCCTGTCTCACATTGAGAGGGAGATCGTTCCAGAGTTTGGGACCCGCAACAGAGAAGGCTATGTCCCCTCAGAGCTTGCGCTTTGATTTGGGGACCTCCAGGATCAGCTGTTCAGCTGACCTGAGGGACCGGGTGGGGGTATAGAGGTGGAGCAGCTCAGACAGGTATGGTGGGGCAAGACTACGTAAGGATTTAAAAACGAGTAAGATACATTTAAAATGTTATTATCGTGTTAACGTTGACAGCCCTATTTGAAGATGATGTAACTCCAAAAATGTGAATATCGTGCACATACTTGCCAACCTTGTGACCTCCGATTTCGGGGAGGGGGGGGCGTGGTGGAGGGGCGTGGTTGGGGGCGTGGCTAAGAGGGGAGGAGTATATTTACAGCTAGAATTCAACAAGTCAAGTATTTCATATATATATATATATATATATATATATATATATATATATATATATATATATATATATATATAAGAAATACTTGACTTTCAGTGAATTCTAGCTATAAATAAATATTTATTTTATTGTATGTATGTGTATATATATATATATATATATATATATATATATATATATATATATATATATATATATATATATTGTATATAAAAGAAATACTTGAATTTCAGTGTTCATTTATTTACACATATATTTGTTGAGTTAAGGGTTGAATTGTCCATCCTTGTTCTATTCTCTGTCACTATTTTTCTAAGCATGCTGAACACCCTCTCTGATGATGCATTGCTGTGTGGCACGCACAAAAGTGCTTTCATCAAATGCACTAGATGGAAGTATTGTCCTGTTTAAGAGTGTCACAACATTGCTGTTTACGGCAGACGAACTGCTTTACGGTAGACCAAAACGTGACTGCTGTTGTTGTGTGTTGTTGCCGCGCTGGGAGGACGTTAATGAAACTGCCTAACAATAAACCCACATAAGAAACCAAGAACTCGCCCCCTCCATTATTCTACAGTTATAATGTGATTGGGCAGGTACGCTGTTTATATTGTGGGAAAGCGGACCTGAGTCCGCCTGAATTTCGGGAGATTTTCGGGAGATAATTTGTCCCTGGAGGTTTTCGGGAGAGGCGCTGAATTTCGGGAGTCTCCCGGAAAATCTGGGAGGGTTGGCAAGTATGACCGTGCATGAAGTCCATTCATTTCATCAATTCAACTTCAAATGTGAAACTAATATGTGATATAAACCCATTCCAAAGTCCAGGTTGGAGAAGTTTTAGAGCTTAGATACATACAGATAAAACAAAAAATAAATTAATAATGTGCAAAGGTTTGTTTATTCCAGCAATTAGATTTACAAGATGCAACTAATATATGGCATTAGGCTCATGACATGCAAGATATTTCACGCATTCTTTTGTTATAATTGTAATCATAATATGGCTTACAGTTTTTGAAAACCTAAATTTCTCTGATATTTTTAATTTTAGGTTTTCATAAATTGTAAACCGTGAGATTATATCAAAAGAATGCTTGAAAAATCGGGCATGCTATGCTATGTCATATATTAGTTGCACCTTGTAAATCTAATTGCTGGAATAAAAAAACCTTTGCACGTTATTCAATTTGTTTTAGTTTTACTTGTACACATCTAAACTCTAAAACTTCTCCAACCTGGAATTTTAGACAAAACAGAAAGTGATCCGACTTTTACAACGACGTTCTCACGGTTGCGGATGGTTGAACTTGTCCTGACCCTCGGATGCAGGTCAAAGAATTTCATTATTTATGTACAGAGCAAAAACGGCAGAAACAAAAGTCTAGTGCAAGGTATGTAATGGCAGCAGAATAACTCATGCGCCCTGAGAAAAGGCAATGATCCAGCGCTGGCAAGGACAACAGGTGAAACTAAATAGATGTGATTAGATTCAAATTGTATGTTTTGTTTAATTAAAATGGATTGAACATTTGACATGTATATATGTGCGATTAAAGCCAAAGACTAATTTCTTTAAAATTCCTTGGCAAGTTGATATTAAAATGAAAGCAAAGGCATTCAAAACATGGTATACAGATTCACAATATTAAAATGTAAAATTCTAAATTCCTTCACATTACATGAGTACATACGTAAAACAAGTGATAAAATACATATTTCATAACATACACTTCTATTTTATACAAGTAGCCCGTCGACTATGATCATAATTTTAGCTTTCAAGCAGGCAATTTTTCAAGGCCTTATTAAATGCTGCTTGTGTTTGTAGCTCCCTTATGGTCACAGGAGTTGTTTTCCATGTTTGACACGCTCGATGGGAATATGAGAGTTGCCCAAACACACTTAATTTGCACCAAACAGTCCCCTCCGGAGCAAGGCCTCCTTGTCCTGATGGCCTTCTCTTTAAAAGAACTGAATCAGCATACCTAACTAAGTTTTCCCAATTTAGTATTCTGCTATGATGATACACGATGGGAATTGTATCTGGTACATTTAATGTTTTTTTTTATAAATAACTTCCACCAATTTAAGTGTGGATTTATTTTATTCAGTTTTAACCTGCTGCTTAAAAGATAACTGTGAATCCAGCACAACTCCTAAATACTTTAAATCTTGGACAACTCGAAGTGTTTTGTTAAGTACAGATTAGGGTTGTACGGTATACCGGTATCAATATAGTACTGCGATACTAATGAATCATATACCGGTCCGCCACCCCCTCTGAGCCCCCGTCGTCGTCACATCGTGTCATTGCTGGTTTACGAGCAGAGGAGCATGTTTGGCAGCGCACAGTCACGGAGTACTTACAAACAGACAGTGTGTAGACAGAAAAGCGAGAAAGGCCGCATTTTAGCTTAAAAACTAAAGGTGAAGTTCTAACACTGAAACGCCCTCAGGAAGAGGTGCTTTAAAACACGGTTAGCTAGCTAGCGGCTAAAGTCCAGCCCCAGTCTGCAGTGTTTTAGCTACTTCTAAATCACTAATCCTCGCCTCCATGGCAACAAAGTAAGTTTCTTACAAGTATCATCCCTGCAGGACAAGGAACAGCTAAACATGCTTCACTACACACCGTAGCTCACCGGCGTCGCAATGTAAACAAACACCATTGGTGGATCAACATCTAACATCAACTGTAATGATACCAAGTACAATAGCGTATATAGTCGATACTACTATGATTACATCGATATTTTTTGGCATCACAACATCTTTTTTCATTTAAAAAAAAAAATCATATTATGTTTATAAACTCAGGAAATCTGTCCCTGGACACATGAGGACTTTGAAAATGACCAATGTATGATCCTGTAAGTACTCTGTATCGGATGGATACCCAAATTTGTGGTATCATCTAAAACTAATGTAAAGCGTCCAAACAACAGAAGAATAAATGATTACATTTTAACAGAAGTGTAGATAGAACATGTTAAAAGAGAAAGTAAGCAGATATTAACAGTAAATGAACAAGTAGATTAATAATGTATTTTCTACCACTTATCCTTAATAATGTTGACAAAATAATAGAATGGAAAATGACACAATATGTTACTGCATATGTCAGCAGACTAATTAGGAGCTTTTGTTTGTTTACTTACTAATAAATGACAAGTTGTCTTGTATGTTCACTATTTTATTTAAGGACAAACTTGCAATAACAAATATATGTTTAATGTACCCTAAGATTTTTGTTAAAATAAAGCCAATAATGCAATTTTTTGTGGTCTCCTTTTATTTAGAAAAGTACCAAAAATAATCTAAATAATTTTGTTACCAGTACCAACATACTGGTATCGGGACAACACTAGTACAGATACATCTGGATCAGTATCAATACTTGTTTTTGCAGAACAACATGCACACTGATTTGGAAACATGAAGGTGTAAATGGAAACATTGATATTTCTAGCGTAGCAGCTGATAAGTGCAGTGCAGCTTGCTGCTTATTTATAGCATGGACTTACAGAACAGCATCGTCTGCGTACATCTGGCAAAGTGTATTAGAAAAACAGGTGTACTAGCAGGAAACTAAACAGAAAGTGAAGGGGCAGCAAGACAAGGAGTTCAACAGAAAGTAGAACCAAAATAAGAGCACTGGGACAGGAAATGAAACAGAACCCAGGAAAAGAACTACGGAAGTCCAAACAGACATGTGGGATCATGACAAAAGGCAAGTTTTTCCGGAAAAGGATAGGTGCATGTACTTTGTTTTTTATTTTTTTTTCATTAAGATGTCAATAGTAGGAGTGCATATGACGTCGCATCCGTTTGTCTTATTCGCGGCTTAATTCACAGGATGGTCAAACAGCTTGAGCGTAGCATTAAAACCAGTGAAAGTGAGTGTAGAGTTTGAGCAGAAAATGCCGCATTGCTGTTCTGTTCTTGGGTGTTCCAGTCGTTCAAATAGAGATATAGGAAAGAGCTTTCATAGAGTCCTGAAAGAAGTGGTTCATAAAAGTAATAAAAGTCAGGGAAAAAACAAAGCATGTCAAAAGAAATTGCTCGCAATCATGTCGCTTTTTTCTCGTGAAATACAATCGGACCATGCTTGTCTGCAGCGATCACTTTGTAAAATGTTTGAACATTTGATTTGTTTGAGAAACTTTCTGTGATACAATCATGTTTATTTATTATATTAGTAGTGTTTGAGAGCAGAATTAAACGTAAGAGATCACAATAGTTTGTGTTATTTTGTGGTTGCTATGCCCAAATATAACTACAAATACCTAATTGTGCAAATAAACTAACGTCATGTTAAGTCCTAGTAATAAATATTGTGAATGTTGGGCCAATCCACCATAGTTTTGTTGTCGATTTTCATAACCGAAACTAAAATATTATGTTGTTGTGCTCCCAGACCGTAGTTGAGGGGCGCAGGTGAGACGTTCCTCCAGGGCCTATGTACTTCGAAGCTAACAACCTTCACTTTACCCGGAAGTGGGTCTTTACAGCTGAGGGTGAATGACGAGGCCAGCGGTTAGTTGCAACTTTGTGACTTTATTGGACGCAACCATCCACCAAGCTAGAGCACCTGCACACACTCACTGCCGCCGTTCCCTCACCTCTCTCGCCCACTCACTCACTGACATCACTCACCTCACATGCTGTCATATCTTAAAGGGCCACACACACACACATACGCTACTCTCATAACATCATGGTGAAGCCAGAAGTCGAGTTTCTTAACATGGAGACATTCTCAATACTTTTCTTTTGTCGAGCACAAAGAAAATAACATTTTAGTTACATGTAAGTTGTGTCTTGGATCAAAGATCCTATCTAGTTAAAGTTAAAGTTAAAGTTAAAGTGCCAATATGTTGCAGCTATTTAAAATAGTTTTGTCAATTTGTTCTGGCCTGAAATAAATTTGCCCTTTGAAGCATATCTTTGTCATTGTGTGTTGTATGTAGACCACATTGCTTTCTGAGTTCAGTGATGCAAATGCATGTCAAGTTGATCAACAGATTGTATTATTCTTCAGTGCAATAACAGTACTGAAATGAAGGCTAAAAAGGCATTAATGGGAGCCTTAAAAAAAAAGAAGAAAAAAAAGAAGTAACTAAATAGTTACTTTTCACAGTAACTCATTACTTTTTGGTGTAAGTAACTGAGTTAGTAACTGAGTTACTTTTGAAATAAAGTAACTGTAACTAGTTACTGGTTTTCAGTAACTAACCCAACACTGTTGGCGACATACAAAGGTGGTCGTTCGGGCTTTGCCACCACGTGCAGCGCTTCAGCACAAGGCTACTTCCAATATGATTTGCGTGTGTAAAAGGGGGCGTAACTTGGGCCTGGCCTGGGTGTGCCATGGCAAGCCACGGTGATTGCAATGCAACAATGTTTTAATGCAACGGATTATAAGGTGCACTGCCGATGAGTGGGTCTATTCAGGTTCATATTAATCCAAAAGGCGCACCAGATTATAAGGCGCACTAAAGGGGTCGTACTATGATTTTTTTTTCCTGCATTGAAAACACTTCCTTGTGGTCTACATAACATGTAATGGTGGGTCTTTGGTCAAAATGTTGCATAGATGATGTTTTACAAACCATCTTCAAGTCTCTTCAGGATGCGCCGTTTTGTGGCCGGTCATATTTACATGGCTCCACTTCGACTCTTCCTCCTGTTTTCTGGGAATTTTTAGCGCTTCCATAGTGAGTCTACTGACAGATATAAGTTAGAATTGTACGCTACTTTGTATTAGAAATGGCAATAGTGGAGGATGAATGCCCCACAACAAAAGGATAGAGAAAAAGGACTACAACGGTTTTGCACAGTATTGCGAAACAAAACGCTGGATAGTGTCTTCTAATAGGTGACATTTTGGGGTTCTTAAACACCATAGTACCCATATTAGGGTTGTACGGTATACCGGTATTAGTATAGTACCGCGATACTAATGAATCGTATTCGGTACTATACCGCCTCTGAAAAGTACCTGTAACGATTTGGTATCCGATTGATACCTAAATTTGTGGTATCATCCAAAACTAATGTAAAGTGTCAATCAACAGAAGAATAAGTGATTATTACATTTTAACAGAAGTGTAGATAGAACATGTTAAAAGAGAAAGTAACCAGATATTAACAGTAAATGAACAAGTAGATTAATAATTTATTTTCTACCACTTGTCCTTAATAATTTTGACAAAATAATAGAATGGAAAATGACACAATATGTTACCTAGGAGCCGTTGTTTGCTTACTTACTACTAAAAGACAAGTTGTCTTGTGTGTTCACTATTTTATTTAAGGACAAAATTGCAATAAGAAGTATGTGTTTAATGTACCCTAAGATTTTTTGTTAAAATAAAGCCAAAAATGCCATTTTTTTGTGGTCCCCTTTTATTTAGAAAAGTACCGAAAAGTATTAAAATAATTTTGGTACCGGTACCAAAATATTGGTAAAATAACCCATATGTTAAAGCACAGTACGTCTGGCTTCGGTTGCCTTAATGCTCCGTTAATTACTTCATGGCTTGCCAAAGTCGTATTAAAACATTTTGACATATTTTTGAGCGCCTTGTGTAATGTTCTATATTCTCAATGAAACATCAAAGTTTTGATCTTGCTTGCTAGCGTCATTTATTGAACATTTGGCGTCAACCTGCAGTCCACACGTATATGTTATCATTACACCATGTACCGATTGAAATAGCTTCGAGGTCGGTGATTACAACCAGATATAACACGTATATCAGGCGCATTGGGTTATAAGCCACACTGGAAGGATTTCAAGTGTGCCTTACAGTCCGAAAAATATGGTACAACTGAATTTTTACTTGCATACGTAGTTTTCTGGATTTGAACATACGTCTATTTTTAGTTGGAAATCCATGCAACTATTGTTACTGTATGTGAGGCCCCTGGTGTGGAGGTCTGTTTTTGTTTTGCCCTCAGTCTTCTCCCAGATAAATTGTGTCTCCTAATCAAACCCTCCTGTTTGATGTTTTAAGCCTTTCTTAATTAGACGGATCCATTTTCTCAATTGAAGAACTCGCACCTAATGTTGTGGCCTATATTTCAGATTGTTCAGTCTCATATATCAATATTTGTCTGTCATGGTGGAATATGCTTGCCCTTGCTGCAGCAGACTAATTATGTTTCAGCTGGCGTGATGCATGTACCCTGCTTTGATTTACTCGCCATACTGCACACGTAGCTTCGCTCATCAACGATGCGCGTTACACATACACTAGCACCAAAACCCCCGGAGGGCAATTATCACAGACTTCTACAGTATGAACCCGAGTTATTAATCTCTCCTCCGACTTTGCCGTGACAATACAGCACTTTCCGCCGTTATTTACTGGACAAGTCCTGGACCGATGGCTTTTTACTGCAGACTATAATTGCTGACGCAAATAAGCCGACGTAAAGAAGTCCTCCGCCACCCGCTATTGGCGAGTGTTGAGGGGCAATCAAGTCAATGAGCGTTGGAGTGCCACGGCAGCAATATCATAATGAAGCACATCCAGGGAGATGGTCTGTTAGAGCAGTGCTTTTCAACCTTTTTTGAGCCAAGGAACATGTTTTGCGTTGGAAAAATCTGGAGACACACCTCCAGCAGAAATCATTAAAAAACTAAACTCAGTTGACAGTAAAAAGTTGTTGTCGCAATTGTTGGATATGACTTCAAACCATAATCAACCATGCATCAATGTAGCTCTTGTCTCAAAGTACTGTCATGACCTGTCACCTGTCCTATTTTGCGTTTTTTGCTGTTTTCCTGTGTAGTGTTTTAGTTATTTTCTTGCGCTCATATTTTGGTGGCTTTTTCTCTTTTTTTGGTATTTTCTTGGAGCAGTTTCATGTCTTCCTTTTGAGCGATATTTCTCACATCTACTTTGTTTTAGCAATCAAGAATATTTATATTTTTATTTATTTATTTATTTATTTATTTTATTTTTTTTGTGTGTGTGTGTTGTGTATGTATGTGTTTGTGTATATGTGGGCTTATGTATATGTGTGTGGGTGTATTAATGTGTATATATGTGTGGATGTGTATGTTTATATGTATATGCATGCGTGTGTATATTAGGGCTGCAGCTAACGATTATTTTTCTATCGATTAATCTATAGATTATTTTTTTCGATTAATCGGTTAATCTATAGATTATTTTTTCGATTAATCTATAGATTATTTTTCCTTTTACCGATTTTTTTATTTATTTAAAATGAAGAGGAAAAAATAAATGTAGGCCAGTTTTTTCAAAAGGCATGGCTTTTATTTACAAAAAAAAAAAGTATGGCCACTCAGTCAACATTGACAACAACATGACAAAATATTCTGTAACAATGTAAACATTTAAAACTTTTAACATTTAACAAAATTAAAAGTAGCTTATTTGCTTTTTAATGTGCAAATATAAAAGTAAACATCCAGTGCAAATCTTAATATTCTGGAATAGTATAAGCATTTCAAAAGTAAAAGTATTGCTTATTTTGCTTTAAAATATGCAAAAATAAAGATAAACATCCAATACAAAAAAGTGCAAAACGGAAATATTCTGTAACAAGTGTAAACATTTCAACAAAAGTAAAAGTATTGCTTATTTGCTAAAATGTGCAAAAATAAAGCTAAACATCCAATACAAAAAAGTGTACAGTGTAAACATTTCAACAAAAGTAAAAGTATTGCTTATTTTGCTTAATAACACAACAATGATAGTATGATTAAAGTGAAAGTTAATTGTTCGTTTGTACATAGTATATGTAACTGTTAATGTTGTAAAAGGTATTTGCACAACGGGGGGAGCTCAAAGTAAAGCCGCTGCTCCTCCACATCGAGAGGAGCCAGATGAGGTGGTTCGGGCATCTGGTCAGGATGCCACCCGAGCGCCTCCCTAAGGAGGTGTTTAGGGCATGTCCGACCGGTAGGAGGCCACGAGGAAGACCCAGGACACGTTGGGAAGACTATGTCTCCCGGCTGGCCTGGGAACGCCTCGGGATCCCCCGGGAGGAGCTGGACGAAGTGGCTGGGGAGAGGGAAGTCTGGGCTTCCCTGCTTAGGCTGCTGCCCCCGCGACCCGACCTCGGATAAGCGGAAGAAGATGGATGGATGGATGGATTAACGTTAGCGTTTGTGACACGTCTTGTGCCGTGGGGTTCTTTCAGGACCGACAGACTGAACGCCAGACGGCTTTGCCAGGTTTACAATCAATTTTACACAAAGTCTTTTCTCTTCCAACTGCGCGGATCGCGCACCTGGGCACGATTGCGGCGTCGCTCCCGGCGCACCCCGCCTCGCCGCCTCTCCACAGCGTTAAAGAGGAGCGCGTCTTTGTAAACACTGAACAGGCACGCCAAACGCGCCTCTCAGAGCGAAACGGTGCTTTAGTTTATGAATTTACAACGCAGATACAAATGACACATTCATGTTTTTGTGTAATAATGACAACGTATACGCACGCGGACGATTGACTTGTTGATGGTGATGGCAAGAACGCTGTCGGGGGTTTTCTTTTCAAATGTTCGTTCATAGCCGTTGTGCTGCTATGATAGGCCATTTCTGCTCGACACAGTGTGCATACAACAACATTATTAGGCCGTTTATTGAAATACTCCCACACTTTTGACGACTTTTGGCGTGCTTTTTTCCCCTCGCTCGCATCGTCTGCTTTGCGCTCCGCCATGACAGTAAAGTAGTGTGACGTAAATATGCGACGCGCCGACGCACAAAAACGGCGTCGACGTATTTACGTAACCGATGACGTCGACGTAGTCGACGCGTCGTTTCAGCCTTAGTGTATATGTGTGTATGTGTATCTATATGTATATGCATATATGTATGTGTGTATGTATGTGTATATGAATGTGTAGGTGTGTGCATGGGTGTGGATGTCCGGTGGCTCAATTGGCCTGGCTGTGGATGAGTTGGGGTAGGTGGGTTGGTGGCCTCGGTGGTAGCCGGGGGTGTGCGTTGTTGTGGTTTACGGGGTCGGTCGCTTTTTTGTTTTGGTTTCGGCGGCCGCGGGTGTTTACGCTGCGAACGGGCGGTGGTGGTGATGGTTGCTGCGGTGATACCAGCGGTTGGCATCGCTGTGTTGGGTTGGAGTGGTTGGGGGACTGTGGCTGGTGTCTGTGCGCTTGTGGGGTTGTGGGGCTGGCTGGCGTTGGCTTGCCGGCTGGTTTGGGGGCTGGCGGGCGGACGGGATGCATTGGCTTCTTCCCCCGTTGGGGGGCTCCTTCCCCTGGCCGGGACTCGTATGGGCACGTTGCTGTGTGGATGGCCGGGATGCGGTGTTTGCATTGGGCGTGGGGGCTGTGCAGTTTTTCTGCGTTTGGTTGCTGGTATGGGCTCTGCAGGGTTGGGTTGGGGCGGGCGGGGGCTGGCTTTGTTTGGCGGGGGGAGGGCTCGCGTGGCGTCACGTTAAAGTGGTCTGGTGTGGGTCACGGGCTGTGGCGGGGGGTGGCGGCCTCCTGGCCGTAGTTCCTGGTTGTCGGCCGCGTGGACTGGGGGGATGTCCGGGCCCTCTACTCCTCCGACTTATAGCGCACACAGTCACACATATATAGGACTTTGGGGATTGTCCTGCGGGGAGGCATGGCGGGGGGTTGAGGATGCCTCCAATGGGGCTCCAGTCCTCCTGTCTTGTCCCCTGCTCGTCCATCCCTCAATCTTAGCTGCATATTAGACACTTAGGATTTGGGGGGCTTGGCTTGGTTGGGACCCACCATGACCTTGATGTCCCCCAATTTTAATCGCATTATTAGTTCCCACAAGCATACATATCTCACTCACGCTACAGTACACACATCAATAGGGACTGGAGGTCGGCTGTAACGGCTGACCTCCTAATTTTAACTACACAGTAGACACTCTGGGGGCCTTGTACACATGCATGGGGGGTTTGGGGTTCGGCGCACCCCTCATTGCCTCGTCGGCCGGCGGGGACTGCGGTCTGGTGGCCTGCCAGGCTTTTATTCATTTATTATTGTTATATATATTTTTTATTTTTAATGTATTTATTATTTTTATTTTTATTATTTACTTATTTTTATTTTATTTTATTTTTTAAAACATTTTTTTTTTTTTTTTTTAATCTTATTATTTATTTGTGTGTGGCGTCGCGCGGGTCTCACTTCCTGTTGGGTGGGGTCCGTGCCCGTGTGGCCCGACCTTGCGCTGTGGGGTCTCTGTTGGTGACTTGATGTGGTGGCGGCGCAGCCCCCGTGTCTGGTCTGGATGCTGTGTCTCGGTTGTTTGGGCGGTGGTGTGTTTGTGCGGGTTTGGGTTGGGGTGGGGGGCCTTTTGGTTGGGGGGGGTGTTGGTGTCTCTTGTTTGCGTGTTGGCGTTCGGGCTGACTGGCGGGCTGGCGCCGGCTGGTCTCCGTGGTCCTGGTGGCGTGTGGTTGCTGGTCGCAGTTTTTTTTTGATCGCTTTGATTTGATTGGCTGGTGCTGGCTGTCTGGGGTTATTGCGGCTGCTGTTTCTGCTGCCGTTTGTTTGTGGTGTGGGCGCCCGTGGCTGCTGGGTCTGGTGCAGGGGTGTGGCTGATGTTGTGACTGGTGGCAGCGCGCGCGTGATGGCTGTCGGGGCTGACGAACTGTGTATATGTATGTATATGTGTGTGTATGTATGTATGTATATATATGTGTATGTGTACATATGTGTATGTATATGTATATATGTGTATGTGTGGGTATGTATACATGTATGTGTGTATGTGTATGTATATATGTATGTATGTATGTATATTTCTGGGGGTACGCTCTGGGCCTGCCTGTCAGACGGGGGTCGACGCCTCAGGCTACTGCATCCGAACTGCGTGTCTGGAGCTCCTGGGTCCCGCTGTCCATCTCTTCCGGGTGCCCGTCTTGGTTGGGGCCTGTTGGGCCTAGTCCCTGCGTCTGTTGTGGTAGCTTGGTGCTGCAAGGTATTCCGAGGTGCTGCGAGTCGGCCAGTTGCTGGGGTAGTGACCTTGTTTGTCAGCATGTCTGTGATCTTCTTTTAATTCTTTTTTTTTAATTAATTAATTTATTTATTTATTTATTTTTTAATATATTTTATTAATATTATTTTTTTTAATTTTTCCCCTCCCTCAGGGGGGGGGCTCGGCGGGGCGGTTGCTGGTTGTTCCATCTCCATCGTTGGGGTCCCTGCGGGTGGGGTGGGTGGTTCCCGTGGCCCTGTGCCTGGGTGGTCCTGCGGCGGCCGATTTGGGTGGGGTGGCCGGGGGGTGGCCGGGGGCTGGCCTCGCCGCGCTCTCCGGGGGTGGGGGGTGGGCTCGTGGGGGCCCGGTTGCCCGTGGGGCGGGGGCGGTCTTCCCGTCCGGTTGCGGGGAGTCTCTGGGTCCCTCGGGCGGGGCGTCTCGCCTTTCTGCCCGTGTGGGGTGTGGTCTCTCGCTGGCTTGGGGTCTGGCTGTCCCCTGCTTTTCTCGTGCCCTGTCCTCTGCCGGGTGCGTCTGTCTGCGGCCTGCTGCTGGCCCTTGTGGGCGGTACGGTGGGTCGGGCTCTGGGGTTCCTGTCGCTGGCCGGCTTGGCTGCGTGGGGGCGGTGGTCCCTGGTTCCCTGGGCACCACGCCTCCTGTTTGTGGGTTGGGCTCTCGGGGGTGATGGAGCCGTGCTCTGGCTCCCACGCACTCTGGGAGTCGAATGTATTGTACATGCAAATTCACATATGCTCACATACGTACATAGGTACCTACGCTCCCACATACATACACAAATACAGTACATATTTACCTACCTAATGTTCGTACATCCACACGCACATTCAATATACAAACATACACATACACATACTGTACATTTACATTCACTGTACAAACACATATACACATTCTGTACATATACATTCATTGTACAAACACATATACACATTCTGTACATATACAAGTACATATGCATACTTACACTCATGCACATAATCACGTTTCATCAAACATATATTAACGTTGTTGCCCTAGGGTAAACTGGGTGTAACACATGGCACACTGACAAAGCTTAACCTATTGTGACTATAACAATCTACAAGGTTAATGTAGGTTGCTTCTCTTTCTCCCCCTCCATTTTTCTGCATTCTTTCGTATCTCAAGTTATCATTACGTATATGTATTGTTGCATTTAAACAACTGTATTGTTGATAATAAAGGTAAATTATTGGTATTGTTCATTATCAATAGCGCTATTTCTATTGGTATTTGTATTGATCCATTTGTAGTGTAATAATGCTCATTGTCATTTCTGTATTATTTTTTATTTTTCGCTAACTGCTTATTTGCTATTACTTTTACCATCATATTTGTACATGTCATATTTGCTGATGTTGCTCTATTGTTGTTGTTGTTGTTGTTGTTTGCTGTTGTTGTTTTTGTCTCTCTGTCTAATCCCCCTCTTGTCCCCACAATTTCCCCCTCTGTCTTCTTTTTTTTTCTCTTTCTATCCCCTCCTGCTCCGGCCCGGCTGCACTAAATGATAATATAAATACATTTAATAAAGTCAAATACAAATAAGGCAACAAGAGAAGTATCCTACACTTCTCTTTTGTAAAGTAAATCTGAACAGCCGACATGGGCATCTACATCAACTATATGATTTGCCTGAGAAGCTGGACAGGACAAAAAAAAAAAAAAAAAAAGAATATTTCAGTTGTTTTTAACCTTCTTTGTGGGGACATTGTTGATTGTCATGTCATGTTCGGATGTACATTGTGGACGCCGTCTTTGCTCCACAGGAAGTCTTTGCTGTTGTCCAGCATTCTGTTTTTGTTTACTTTGTAGCCAGTTCAGTTTTAGTTTTGTTCTTCATAGCCTTCCCAAAGCTTCAATGCCTTTTCTTAGGGGCACTCAGCTTTTGTTTATTTTTGGTTAAAGCATTAGACACCATTTTACCTGCACCCTGCCACCCTCTGCCACCTACTGATATGGAAGATTATTACACGGTTACTCTGCCGAGCTCTAGACAGCACCGACACTCAACAACAACAGACTATAACTACTGGTTTGCAAACATATTTTTAACCCAAATAGGTGAAATGATATCATCTCCCATGGCACACCAGACTGTATCTAATGATACAGTGGTTGAAAAACACTGTGTTAGAGTATTCCATAAAGACTGTTGGAATACTGTGGTTTCTGTATATTGAGTAGCTGATCTTTCTTAAGAGGGACTTTAAATTTGAAGCACGTCTGCACAATGTAATTATATTGCACAATGTTTATTTGAGAGGGGTTATCACAAAAGTTTTGGATTAATAAGAATCAACCTATAAATTATTGGCGGACTTGCAGGTCAGACAAACAAACAGGAAGTGTGATGTCCCGGTCGTCTGTGAGCCATCAATACTAAGCTGTCATATCTGGTTCTAGAATACTAGCTTTGTGTATGTGCATGTGTGGGCATTCATGCGCAGAGTGTTCAGCCAATAGAGGAAGTCCGCAGAAAGGCCATCTGTCACGGTCACACCTCGCTGTCTTTTTCCGAACCCCTGTTGTTGACCCTCCCAGAGCCTCTTCCTAAACCAACCTGACTCACCACTGCCTGGACGATACAAAGCAATGGATATTCTGCTAATATTGGCTTTGGTTGTTGACAGTAGTATTGTTTTTGCCTAGGCCGATAACAAATTTCACTATATTGACCTACTATTGCCATTATATTTCCGAGACCAAATCAACCACTGATGTAACGATAATATATAATAATAATAATGCATATCCTTTCAAATGCAATAAACTTGTATTTCTCATATATCTAAACATTTAATTGGAATGTAAACTGTAAAATCTCCAAGTCAAACAAACAAATAATAACAATAACATATACTTTGTCTTAGTGTTGTCCCGATACCAACATTTTGGTATAAAATTATTTAGATACTTTTCGGTACTTTTTGATACTTTTTCTAAATAAAGGGGACCACAACAAAATTGCATTATTGGCTTTATTTTAACAAAAAATCTTAGGGTACATTAAACATATTTTTCTTATTGCAAGTTTGTCCTTAAATAAAATTGTGAGCATACCAGACAACTTGTTTTTTAGTAGTAAGTAAGCAAACAAAGGCTCCTAATTAGTCTGCTGACACATGCAGTAACATATTGGGTCATTTATCATTCTATGATTTTGTCAAAATTATTAAGGACAAGTGGTAGAAAATTAATTATTAATCTACTTGGTCATTTACTGTTAATATCTGCTGAATTTCTCTTTTAACATGTTCCGTCTACACTTCTGTTTAAATGTAGTAATAACTTATTCTTCTGTTGTTTGGATACTTTACATTAGTTTTGGATGATACCACAAATGTAGGTATAAATCCGATACCAAGTAGTTACAGGACCATACATTGGTCATATGTAAAGTCCTCATGTGTCCAGGGACATATTTACTGAGTTTATAAATATAATATACATTTTAAAAAAAATGAAAGATGTTGTAATGTCAAAAAATATCGACGTAATCATAGTAGTATCACTCCTATACTTTGTATCATTACAGTGGATGTAAGGTGTAGATCCACCAATGGCGTTTGTTTACATTTTGACGCTGGTGAGCTACGCTGTGTAGTGAAGCATGTTTAGCTATTCCTCGTCCTGCAGGGATGATACTTGTAAGAAACTTACTTTATTTGTCGCCATGGAGGCGAGGATTAGTGATTTAGAAGTAGCTAAAACACCGCAGACAGCGGCTGGACTTTAGCCGCTAGCTAGCTAGCCATGTCTTAAAGCACCTCTTCCTGAGGGCGGTTCAGTGTTATAACTTCACCTTTATCTTTAGTTTTTAAGTCAAAATGCGTCCCTTCCTCTCATTTCTGTCTACACACTGTGTCTGTTTGTAAGTACTCCGTGATTGAAACCAACGAAAAAGTTTGTGTATCGACTTAATTTAATTTTTTGTCGGTTAATTGACTTATCTCACTTATCTCACATTATTAACCGTATCCACTCGGCATCCATTGTGCCGGTCGCCCAGGAGTGGGGTCTCCACATCTGAGGTCCCTTCCAAGGTTTCTCATTAAGCCCATTGGGTTGACTTTTTTTCTTGCCCTGATGTGGGATCTGAGCCAAGGATGTCATTGTGGCTTATGCAGCCCTTTGATTGATTGATCGATTGATTGAATATCGGCCTATTTTCACAATCTAATGGCAAATCAGCTCAATCACAAAAACGATACCCCAACTATTAAATGGGGCATTTTCCCATTAACTTGGAAGATTTCTACGACTTACGAGCTTATTTGATTATGTAGCGGAGCTCCTAACTCAAAACACTTATTTAAAATCAACATTTCCCATTGAATGACTTGAAATCAATTTCAGTGGTTTGTGGCCCTCTCAAAATAGCAACATTTTAAACATGTAACATGCCCTTTAAAAAGAAAAACTAACTTTTAATTTAAAAATGGTATACAAACAATACAATACAATCTACTACTAACAATAACAGTAGTTTTATGGCGTAATGTAATATAATGTACAGCATTTACCTTGGACAGCGGACTTCCACGGTATCTCCGTTCAGCTGATTCTCCGTCAAACATACCATTAGCAGCTTCTCTATATTTTCATGGATACATGCCTGGAGTTTAGATATTATTTGAACATTGTTGGCTGACATTAGACTCATATTGCGTCAGTACGGTGCAGACTAGCACTGGCACGCTTGAACTGCTTTGCCGAGTTGTCGACACGCTGAGTCGGGTTTCTGATGATTTATTTCTTTAATTCAAAGAATATCATCCACTTCTTCTTCTCAGTACTGTCCTTCAGACTTAAATGTTTCTTTCACAGGGTTGGAAAACAAAGTTTTGTTATTAAAGGGGAACATTATCACAATTTCAGAAGGGTTAAAACCTTAAAAAATCAGTTCCCAGTGGCTTATTTTATTTTTCGAAGTTGTTTTCAAAATTTTACCCATCACGCAATATCCCTAAAAAAAGCTTCAAAGTGCCTGATTTTAATCATCATTATAAACACCCGTCCATTTTCCTGTGACGTCACATAGTGAAGCCAACACAAACAAACATGGCGGAAAGAACAGCAAGCTATAGCGACATTAGCTCGGATTCAGACTCGGATTTCAGCGGCTTAAGCGATTCAACAGATTACGCATGTGTTGAAACGGATGGTTGTAGTGTGGAGGCAGGTAGCGAAAAGGAAATTGAAGAAGAAACTGAAGCTATTGAGCCATATCGGTTTGAACCGTATGCAAGCAAAACCGACGAAAACGACACGACAGCCAGCGACACGGGAGAAAGCGAGGACAAATTTGGCGATCGCCTTCTAACCAACGATTGGTATGTGTTTGTTTGGCATTAAAGTAAACTAACAACTATGAACTAGGTTTACAGCATATGAAATACATTTGGCAACAACATGCACTTTGAGAGTGCAGACAGCCCATTTCAGGCGCGCTAAGAACATATATTTTTACACGATTTCAGCACTCAGGTTAACCATACCTAAATAGACACAAAATACTGCATTACACAAGACTACTCGAATGTACTCGAATGATTGGAAAAAAAATAAAGTTTTTAAGCTAAATTATTGGTAAACACAGTTTATGTATAATAATTTACGTAAAACCGCGAGTAATGAATAAAGTTTTCATGAATTAATATATTCTGTAGACATACCCTCATCCGCTCTCTTTTCCTGAAAGCTTATCTGTCCAGTTTTGGAGTTGATGTCAGCATCTGCTTTGAGTGTCGCAGGATATCCACACATTCTTGCCATCTCTGTCGTAGCATAGCTTTCGTCGGTAAAGTGTGCGGAACAAACGACTGACCATTTCGTCGGCTTTCCCCACAGCCTCGTATTTTGAACAAATTTCGTCTAATTTCTTGCCACTTTCGCATCTTTGGGCCACTGGTGCAACTTGAATCCGTCCCTGTTCGTGTTGTTACACTCTCCGACAACACACCGACGAAAGTGAGAAAATGGCGGATTGCTTCCCGATGTGACGTCACGTTGTGACGTCATCGCTCCGAGAGCGAATAATAGAAAGGCGTTTAATTCGCCAAAATTCACCCATTTAGAGTTCGGAAATTGGTTAAAAAAATATATGGTCTTTTTTCTGCAACATCAAGGTATATATTGACGCTTACATAGGTCTGGTGATAATGTTCCCCTTTAAAAGGCCAGATGTTTGGTCGGATCTTATGGTGCTCACGTTTGCTACACTGACTAATGGCGGGGATGCTTGTAACTCAAAGCATGCAGCTTAAAGCATAACAATTAGCCGAGTAAGCACTCTAAAGTGGATATTTCGTAAGTTAAGGTACCACTGTAGAGTATATTGAAAAGATTCTTGTACATAAACTCAGTAATACTAATGAGAGCAATACAATCAGTTGACAATGTTTGCTTTAATGATTCCTTGTTGATTGTTACTAGCAAAAACATTTTATTATAGTGCAGTGGTCAGAACATTTAAACGAGATGCAAAATCCATGTTGTATTCTTTTAAATGGCAACCAATCTGATAGGATGGTAATTGGAGACATAACAGCCACCTTGCATTTTTTTGAGTAGTAAGTGTCGTACCAAAAACCATAAAAGTTTTAATTATATCTGACAGTTTTGAGCAATTAAAACGGTTTAAAGTCAGTGTGGCATAGCAGAAAGCAGCATATCATGCAGTGCTTTGAATAAATAAGCTTTTTTTTTTTTTACCCAAATTTTGGTGCATAAGAACGAACATTTTTTATTTGCGCCATAAAGTTGTTAGCGATTGTTGAAATTGTTTAGTTCAGAGGCATACAGAAAACTGGTGTTATGCAGTGTCTTAAATAAAGAAGTACATATATTACTGTGTACTTGTTGGCAGTTTTATAGACATGAACAGATATTATACATTCTCTGACTATTTAAGCATAATTACTACATTCCGGTAAGCAATTGGTAAAATTGTACTAGTTAAGAGAAGAGTAGCAGCCATCAGTGTAACGTCAACATTTTTATGTGTCCATTTTTACAAGGGAATTCATCAGTAAACTTGTTACATGTCTATGAATGTTCTCATTCATCCAGGTCAATGTCATCTCAGGGCATTCAATCGATCGCGACTGGACTGTTTGGTTTGTCTTAGAAGACGTTTCGCCTCTCATCTGAGTAGACTTCATCAGTTTATGCTCATAGACTTGGATTGGTCAGATCTAGACTAGCGGCTGGTGCCAAAGCCTCAAATATTTATACTCCAAAACCAGGAGGGTGTGACTGGGCAAGGATGGTTTTGCCCTATCGGAGTGAGAAAAACAACTGTTTTAATGCAAACGAGCAATTCTAACCGTCAAAGCCAGAGACAGTCGTTGAGGTGTAATTTCTCCTTGTTAGTATTGAGGTATTGTGTGTGGCTGTGGATCGACTACTACCAGTCCAAAATCACCCACGTTTGTTTGCACTCTATTCAGTTGTAAACAAACCGGCACAAATGGCATTCTGGTCACCTTCTGTGTGTTTTGTTGGAGGCTAAATTGCAGAATCTTATAGGAATGGTTGAAAGGACAGTGTTGTATGTGGAAGACAGGTGGTGTCGCAGACCACCTCCTCTGTTCAGGGATGATTTTTCAACCTTGACGTAGATGGCTTCCTTCATTCCTCTTTTGTACCATTCGTCCTTCAGATGTCTAGAATCTGTACATTTTTGTTCTCAAAGGAGTGCTGTTTCTACCCAAGGTGCAGGTAGACTTGCTACGTTTTCTGATCTGGACCCCAAGATACAGAGCAAGCCCAAAATGAAGGAAAAAAAACCCTGTTATTTTTTAAATATAGTTCTATTGACTTCTTTGTAATGTTGCTTTGTGGTTTAAACCAGTGGTTCCCAACCACCACTCCGAGGACCAGTACCGGGCCGCACAGAAACAATAATTAATTTATAAACTACCGCATTTTCTCAGACTTAACTTTTGCCTGTCCCGCTAAACACACCAATAAGCTTGTTAATAGATGTACATTACGACTCTTTTGTTATAGTACTTGGGAAAATGCACATTAATGGACATATAAAATGTTAAAGTGCCAGATTGTAGCCAAAGGTTAATTTCTCATGCTAATTGTTTTGCCATATACGTAGAAAGCCGGTCCGTGAAAACAATGCCTACATTAAACCGGTCTCTGGTGGAAAAAAGGTTGGGGAACTCTGGTTTAAACCTTTCAGTTCATATTTTTCTTGTTATCTGGTAGAGGATGACGCTATGAAAATTAGTGACATGAGTAAGGTTTTATTATTTTTTTGCCCGCATCGTGTGCAATTTTTCCATCGTATTTGAATGGTGACTCACTGACTTCTAAATCGTTTTTTTATTGTCAGTTAAAGCCTGATTATTTTAACTGCAATATTCGGTCTGTTTTTATTTAGGGCTGAAAAGTACAGTACTACATGTTCAGTATCTAAGCGACATACAGTAGGCAGAATAGATGTGAGGGGGATGATGTATTCACATGCAGATAACTCTGTCTGCTGCCTTTCACTAAGAAACATCTCATATTCCTCAATGCCATCAATCCTAGCACAACCATCTCTAGGGATGGCTACCTTTCACATTTGAACCCATACGGCAGTGGTTCTCAACCTTTTTTCAGTGATGTACCCCCTATGATTTTTTTTTAGTTCAAGTACCCCCTAATCAGAGCAAAGCATTTTTGGTTGAAAAAAAGAGATACAGAAGTAAAATACAGCACTATGTCATCAGTTTCTGATTTATTAAATTGTATAACAGTGCAAAATATTGCTTATTTGCATACTTGCCAACCTTGAGACCTCCGATTTCGGGAGGTGGGAGGTGGGGGGCGTGGTCGGGGTGGGGGTCGTGGTTGGAGGCGTGGCTAAGAGGGGAGGAGTATATTTACAGCGAGAATTCACCAAGTCAAGTATTTCATATATATATATATATATATATATATATATATATATATATATATATATATATATATATATATATCAAGAGGGACAGAGACAGCGCACAGTGCATGTGGATCACATGTTACCATGGCGAGAAAACATGGAGAGACTGACAGTTATCTAGTCTCTACCAGTTGCAGAAAATGTGCCATCAGTACAACTGGACAGTGCTGTTTCATTTCCATCTTCAGGACCATCAGTGAGTCAGACACAAACTAGTCTCATCATTGAACCAGATTCAATGGCTGCTGAGTTGCCATCATCAGAACCCAGATCACCCACAACAAAAACCCCACCAGTGATCCGCAGATACCCAGAAAGGTTTCGAGTACCACCAAAAAAACAGAATCTCTGAAGACAGTATAAAAATCTGTGTTAAAGATGTACAAATACTGTTTGTATAATAAGCATGTTATTGTTTACAAATGAGGGTTAAGAGTTCAGTACTAAAAAAAAAGAAAAAAAGAATGTGGCTTAAGTACAGTTTTTTAATTGAGCTGCTGCATTTTTTGGTTGGGTTGTTTATTTATTTTGAGTATTTCTAAAAGGGGAGGAATGTAATAGAGTGATCTATGTTTGTCTGTTGCCATCTCCTGGTGAATGTTGGCTATGGCGTACTGGGGTTACTTTTTGGTTGGCCAACGATTTACGTGGTGTTGCGCACCTGACGTCAAGTGTGTGAGTCTGTTCTGAAGTCTACAGTAAAGAGACGTACTTCATCACCTCGCCTGGTTATTGCCTCCAACTCAATATATTACAACAACATTGCTCCATGCGGACCTGGAGGGGCGTGGCCTCCAGGTCCGCCTGCATTTCGGGAGATTTTTGGGAGAAAATTTGTCCCGGGAGGTTTTCGGGAGAGGCGCTGAATTTCGGGAGTCTCCCGGAAAATCCGGGAAAAAAGATTTAAAAATAACTAAAAACTTGTTGAAAAATAAACAAGTGATTCAATTATAAATAAAGATTTCTACACATAGAAGTAATCATCAACTTAAAGTGCCCTCTTTGGGAATTGTAATAGAGATCCATCTGGATTCATGAACTTAATTCTAAACATTTCTTCACAAAAAAATAAATCTTTAACATCAATATTTATGGAACATGTCCACAAAAAATCTAGCTGTCAACACTGAATATTGCATTGTTGCATTGTAATGAATGGTATAACCTACTTGATTTGATGTTCAGTTTTTGAACTTACATTCATATTTTGTTGAAGTATTATTCAATAAATATATTTATAAAGGATTTTTGAATTGTTACTATTTTTAGAATATTTAAAAAAAACCTCACGTACCCCTTGGCATACCTTCAAGTACCCCCAGGGGTACGCGTACCCCCATTTTAGAACTACTGCCATACGGTACATTTTTTCTTTGTTGATAAATATGAATTGTTTTTGATACTAAAATGTAATGTCCTATTGCAACGTACACAAAATAGCTGATTATAATAACTGCTGTCCAGCTGTTGTATCATGTTTTATTATAACATTTCTGAGTCTGGTTTTTTCTAGAATAACATAAAGTAGCATTCACAGTTGCAAGTCCAAGACGTTGGATGGCAGTAGTATATGGTTTATAATGTCTTGGCTAGTCAGTTCAGTCTTTTCTAAATGTAGTCTTTTGTTGCGCCCTAAAAAAGTGTATTCTAATTATTATGCAGCAGCTGTTTGATTATAACGTGCATCTCAGTTGTAGTTTTTATTAACACATTTGGAGGTGTTGAAATCGCCATGTAAAATTGCTAATGCTAATCAGTAGCATGTCAATTGCAAATCCAATGCAGATTAGCATCAAGCCAGCGCATTTTTGGAAAAGTGGAGCATTACTTTTATTACTTTATTGGCATTTAAATTTGCAACATGCAATACTCATGGCTTTACGTAATCTGCTCTCAGTCCTGCTGGAGTGATCGCCAAGTGCCGAAGTGCAAAGACTGGGCGTGACGTCACATGCAACTCAGGTACTGAAACATGGCAGCGTTGTTTTTTTACGTGAATCAGTGCCCAGTAGGACCAACAGGATTTTGTCGGTGCCAAAAGAGTACCAGATTCGGTACCCATTCCTAGCCATGTTTTTTGTCATAAAACCTTAGGATTTGCAAGGTTAACCGAAATGTGATGAATAAACATTCAAACATGTATTTCTAAGGAACTTAATTAGGAATAGGTATAGTTTACATTTCAACCAATGTCATATCCCTACTTTTTGAACTGCTCTTGCTCAAACAGTAAATACAAAATAGAAAACATACAAATGTTGATTAAAATGTTGTTTTTTTGTGACATGCAAGTTGAACATCTTAGTCATTTATATGTTTCGAGGATATAATTGAAATGATAACAAGGTAACAAATAAATCGATATGAAAACAAATCCACTAAAAAGTGTTCTGATTATCACAGCAACACACACCTACAACACAATGTGCAAAAAACTATGTGCATGTGTAATGTCCTTGTATAGAATTCCAGGGTTTGTGAATGCACCTCACTCAGCCTTGGTGCATAATGAGGAAGTGTTTTGTTACTGTTGTGACAAGCGCTACAGCGAACGTTGTGCTGTAGGGTTGGTCGATATGGCCTAAAATCTATATTGCAATAAAGATTGCAGCCTCCTGCAAGAACTCTATATCACAATATATTATTTAGCATATAAACCATTTCAAAACAGGTTACAGAGGCTCTTAATATAGCTGTCCTCCTGTGTCTGTTTGTAAACATTAAAAGAAACAAAAATAATTTTGAAAAAAAAAAAAAATGCCATAATCACTCTAGTTTTGATCATATAGTGATACTGCCCTTGGTATTGACACCACCAATTTATGGATGGATCCACCCTCCTCTTGCATGTTGTGTACTGACTGCGACAATGCTAAAAAGCCATTATTCGTTGTTATACTATCCTCTCTATAAACTCTTATTAATTCACCATATTTTCCAAACTATAAGCCGCTCCTTTTTTCCAACGCTTTGAACCGTGCGCCTTACAAAACGGTGTGGCTACTTTATGGATTGTTTTTTTGTTAACGGCAAAATATATATTTTTTGCAGTCAACAAATATTATTTTGTATTCAACAAATAGTTTTCATATAACACCGACAGAGACACCGGAAAGGTGTGTTATTACTCACACCTTTCTCTGAGTTCGCTCACTGCAGGTGCTGCGGGTTGAAAATGTACTTCCTGTTTCATTCCTTGAACCAAAAGTATTCGTCCATAGTGTTTTTGCTTGAAATAATTTGTCATTATTCACTCCACGCAATGTTTGTTAGTTTTACAATGTAACTAACACAATTCGTACTTACTAAACAGTTCCATGTGTGATGTCTGTAGGTGTGATTTCAGGCATATTTGTATGTGCTATCGTAATGTAATCTTTGGGTGTCCCACGATTCGATTCAATATCGATTCTTAGGGTTACGGTTCGATTCAAAATCGATTTTTTTCGATTCAACGCGATTCTGGATTCAAAAACGATATTTTTCCGATTTCAAAACGATTCTCTATTCATTCAATACATAGGATTTCAGCAGGATCTACCCCAGTCTGCTGACATGCAAGCAGAGTAGTAGATTTTTGTAAAAAGCTTTTATAATTGTAAAGGACAATGTTTTATCAACTGATTGCAATAATGTACATTTGTTTTAACTATTAATATATGTAAACATGTTTATCTCTTTAAAAAAATTGGTGAGTGCGGCTTTAATACCGGAAAACACGGTACTTGTTAATCTTACGTTCATATCTGCTTACGTTCTACTGTAACGGGGTTCCATCTACACTTCTTAATCTCTACTAAGCACTTATGACTTCTTGGTGTTGTTTCAAGCTAGCTTACCGGTTAGTTTAGCTATTAGCATGCATGCCTCTGGCTTGCTCTTAATATGTAACATGCTTAGCCTAGTCCTCCAGGGATAATGGTATTTGATAATGAAACTTAAGATACTAAGAAATGCAGTTTATTTGTTGTTACGGAGGTGATAATTACTATCTTAGGGGAGTATCTCCACACGGTGTATGGATACACATAATCAGCTGCTAGTTAGGGGGATTAAAAATAAATAGTGTCAGCCAAACCGAATCGGCAGTTGTGATCAGCATTAAAAGGCATAAATCAGCAATAGCGATCACATACACTTTATTGCCAAAAGTATTTGGCCACCCATCCAAATGATCAGAATCATGTGTCCTAATCACACCACAGGTGTATAAAATCAAGCACTTAGGCATGGAGACTGTTTCTACAAACATTTGTGAAAGAATGGGCCGCTCTCAGGAGCTCAGTGATTTCCAGCGTGCAACAACTCCAGTCGTGAAATTTCCTTGCTCCTTAATATTCCAAAGTCCAACTGTCGGCTTTATTATACGAAAATTGAAGAGTTTGGGAACAACAGCAACTCAACCACGAAGTGGTGGACCACGTAAACTGACAGAGAGGGGTCAGCGGATGCTGAAGCGCATAGTGCAAAGACTTTCTGCACAGTCAGTTGCTACAGAGCTCCAAACTTCATGTGACCTTCCAATTAGCCCACCTACAGTACGCAGAGAGCTTCATGGAATGGGTTTCCATGGCCGAGCAGCTGCTTCTAGGCCATACATCACCAAGTCCAATGCAAAGTGTGGGATGCAGTGGTGTAAAGCACGTCCCCACTGGACTCTAGAGCAGTGGAGACGCGTTCTCTGGAGTGATGAATCATGCTTTTTTTTATCTGGCAATCTGATGGACGAGTCTGGGTTTGGAGGTTGCCTGGAGAGCGGTACATTTCGGACTGCATTGTGCCGAGTGTGAAATTTGGTGGAGGAGGAATTATGGTGTGGGGTTGTTTTTCAGGAGTTGGGCTTGGCCCCTTAGTTCCAGTCAAAGGACCTTTGAATGCTCCAGGATACCAAAACATTTTGTACAATTCCATGCTTCCAACCTTGTGGGAACAGTTTGGAGCGTGACTGTGCACCAGTGCACAAAGCAAGGTCCATAAAGACATGGATGACATAGTCTGGTGTGGATGAACTCGACTGGCCTGCACAGAGTCCTGACCTGAACTTGATAGAACACCTGTGGGATGAATTAGAACGGAGACTGAGAGCCAGGCCTTCTCGACCAACATCAGTGTGTGACACCAATACTCTTTTGGAAGAATGGTCGAAAATTCCTATAAACACACTCTTGTGGACATCATTCCCAGAAGAGTTGAAACTGTAATAGCTGCAAAAGGTGGACCGACATCATATTGAACCCTATGGGTTAGGAATGGGATGGCATTTCAAGTTCATATGTGAATCAAGGCAGGTGGCCAAATACTTTTGGCAATACAGTGTACTTTTAAGTGGTTGATTGATCGGCACAGCCCTAGTTTGTGGCATATTTTTCAGAAAAAATAATAGCACAGGCAACACGTCAACAACAACATCGAATGTGCCTAACACTATAACATGCAGAAATGTTATGATGACCCATAACATATCGAAATGTCACCCATATCGCAATAAAGGGATTCAGTCTCGCGTGAGTCTGGGCATGGAAAACAAGGTGATGGGGCCCAAGTCTGGCGCTGTAGAAGTCGCCCAGTGGTATATATGCCGTTATTGTCCTTGTCACAACAACTCCACAACAAAACCTTCCTCCATTCCACTCCGCACACGTGATATGCTTGGTTAAACAGGAAGACACACAGTAAACGTTCCACTCCGTTGTTGCCAATGCTCCCTTAAAGTGTGCGGATTCTGTTGTCGACTGCATTCTGCGTCCCTTCAGGCACTCCAGAGCCGTCAGATGTCATCTAGAGAAATTATGGATTGGATGAGTGGATCGCGGCCGACGACCAAGGTCACGTATGGTTACGTACTGTGTATGCACTAACATCTGCTCCAGTTTACATTTTATTTATCTGTCTGCTCACTCAAACACCCAATGCTCATCCTAAGGAATATATTGTGAATCAGTGAGGGGATTCCAAACAAAATCATATCTTTTGCTGTGTTTTTTTGTGCTGAATAAGACCATCATGTGGCGAAGACATCCATGGCGTTATGTAATCGAGTTAGCGTAGATGCACACAGACGTGTGCAGCACAGTTTGTTGGATGTTGCAGTGAAGAGCAAACAGAAGGAAGAGAAGACGTTCCTCTTTTACGCCAAATGATGGGAAAAGACTGTCCCAAAGGAATGCCATCACCCGTAATGGCGGTGATGGTTGATGACATCACTAATTTGAGGTCATAGTAAAGGGTGCATGGCGCTGAAAGCGACACCGGGGAATTAAGGACGGATGCAATTTAAGTGCCTCTGACTTAAAAAGAGCAATCAATACTAGTTAAATTTCACACCTTAGTTTAACACCCTGCAGGTTCGCATGATCTGATCTCTGCTGACTGCATGCATGCATTGACATATGTGTGGAAAATGTGTAGAAAAAGCACTAAATAATAGGCCTGGGATGATAATACATTTTGTTGGACGATATGTTGTCCCACACATTATTGCCGATAAACAATATAATTGTCAGCATCATCTTGTCAGGACTTGATCTTGAGAGTTTGCTTTTCCAGGATGCAGCGGAAAGTTGGCACGGGCGAGACGGGAATGGAGGTACATGATTTATTTATTAACTATAAATACAAAAAAAAAGATCAAACAAAAAGCGCGCACAGTGGCGGAGAATAAACTATGAACAATTAAACAAAAAAACATTAACTGTGGCTTGACAAACAAAAACTTACTTGGCATGGAACCGGCATGAAAAAAGAGTTAGAGGCATGAACAGAGCATAAATATGGTGCGGTATGGGGTGCGAGGTCGTCAGAAAAACAAACTGAAAAACACTGAACTTAAATACTATGGACATGATTAGTGAAAGCAGGTGCGTGACTCAAAACGTGAAACAGGTGCGTGACGTGACAGGTGAAAACTAATGGTTGCTATGGTGACCAGACAAGGGAGTGAAAAGACAGAAACTAAACAACAACATGACTTAAAACAAAAACATGATTACACAGACATGACAGAGCCCCTCCCTTAAGGACAGATGCCAGATGTCCATAAAAATTAACAAGAGTCATGGGAGGGCGGGAGGGGGACATGGCGGTGGATCGCCAGACCACGTGTCCCCGTATCCACCGGGGCAGAGTTAGGTGGCGGCGGCGAGTGGAACGCCGCTGCAGCAGGCGAGGCGGGCGCCCAGGGAATGGCCACATTCGTGGCAGACTGGGAGGTGGGCGCACTTGGCGTGGCGGGCGACCAGGTAGCGGCCATATCCGTGGCCGACGAGGAGGCAGGCGCGTCGTCATCGTGGCAGGCGTGGCTTGGCGTGGTGAGTCAGGCGGAGAAGCTCGGCGTGGCGCGTCAGGCGGCGAAGCTCGGCGTGGGTCTTGGTATAGGTCTTGGTCTTGGCGTGGGTCTTGGTCTTGGCATGGCGGGTCTTGGTCTTGGCATGGCGGGTCTTGGTCTTGGTCTTGGCATGGCGGGTCTTGGTCTTGGCATGGCGGGTCTTGGTCTTGGCATGGCGGGTCTTGGTCTTGGTCTTGGTCTTGGCATGGCGGGTCTTGGTCTTGGTCTTGGCATGGCGGGTCTTGGTCTTGGCATGGCGGGTCTTGGTCTTGGCATGGCGGGTCTTGGTCTTGGCATGGCGGGTCTTGGTCTTGGTCTTGGCATGGCGGGTCTTGGTCTTGGTCTTGGCATGGCGGGTCTTGGTCTTGGTCTTGGCATGGCGGGTCTTGGTCTTGGCATGGCGGGTCTTGGTCTTGGTCTTGGTCTTGGCATGGCGGGTCTTGGTCTTGGTCTTGGCATGGCGGGTCTTGGTCTTGGTCTTGGCATGGCGGGTCTTGGCGTCGTGAAGCTGCGACTGGCGGCACTTGGCGTCGTGGAGCTGCGACTGGCGGCACTTGGCGTCGTGGAGCTGCGACTGGCGGCACTTGGCGTCGTGGAGCTGCGACTGGCGGCACTTGGCGTTGTGGAGCTGCGACTGGCGGCACTTGGCGTCGTGGAGCTGCGACTGGCGGCACTTGGCGTCGTGGAGCTGCGACTGGCGGCACTTGGCGTCGTGGAGCTGCGACTGGCGGCACTTGGCGTGGAGGGTCTTGGTCTTGGGCTTGGCGTGGAGGGTCTTGGTCTTGGGCTTGGCGTGGAGGGTCTTGGTCTTGGACTTGGCGTGGAGGGTCTTGGTCTTGGACTTGGCGTGGAGGGTCTTGGTCTTGGACTTGGCGTGGAGGGTCTTGGTCTTGGACTTGGCGTGGAGGGTCTTGGACTTTGCGTGGAGGGTCTTGGTCTTGGACTTGGCGTGGAGGGTCTTGGTCTTGGCTAGGCAGTGCTTGGCGGCGTGGAGCTGGTACCGGAGCTTGGCATGATGCGGCTAGGCGTGGTGCGGGTACTGGAGTCTGCCGTGGAACTTGGCGTGGTGGAGCTGGTGCTAGCCTTGGTGCGGCAACAGGTGCAGCGACAGGTGCTAGCTGAGGAGCTAGCCTTGGAGCAGGTGGAGGTGGCCTAGCTGGGGGTTGCGGCTTGGCAGGTCGGAAGACTGGTGAGGGCGGTCTTGCTGGAGGCTGTGGCTTGACGGGTCGGTAGACTGGTGGTGGCGGCCGTGAGGGAGGCTGTGGCTTGGCATGGTGATGCCGAGCCACCCCACCAACACAGCTCCCGAACCCAGCCCCCCCCTCAAGGGGCGGATACCAGACGCGCTCCCTGCGGTCTGGAACTCTCTGTAGGGGTGGGCGGAGGAGGGCAGAAACTT
Source organism: Nerophis lumbriciformis (assembly GCF_033978685.3). Lineage (NCBI taxonomy): Eukaryota > Metazoa > Chordata > Actinopteri > Syngnathiformes > Syngnathidae > Nerophis > Nerophis lumbriciformis. The sequence goes on along the minus strand of NC_084553.2, from coordinate 46,146,765 downwards.
CCCCATTAAATTGTCCAAATTGTCTTTCTTGTACCTGGGATTGAGTGGGTGAAAAAAATGTGTTTTGTGTCTTGGGTGTGGCTTGAGTCCTGGGGAGCGGGGAATCAAAAGAAAAAGAATTCAGAAAAAAAAAATCCTGGTTTTTGACGTCATCAGGGCGAAGCCGGGCTGGCTGCTGCTTGCTTCCGCCCGGAGGGGGAGGGGCATGTGGGAGCGGCGTGCCCTGCAGGCTCGCGGAAGTTCTTCCTGACGTCCTTCGTCTTTGGCGGCGCTTCCGCGGCTGAGGTGACGCTGTGTCGTCCTGGGACCAAATGAAGTCTCTATACTCCATGGAGGAGTAGCGCCGCGTTTCCTCCTCCATCGCGCACAGGACCGCCCAAGAAGCCTCGTCGAAAATGTCCAACTCAGGTGCGGAAAAGCGGGTCTGCTGACGACCTACTGTCAGGACTTGATCTTGAGAGTTTGCTTTTCCAGGATGCAGCGGAAAGTTGGCACGGGCGAGACGGGAATGGAGGTACATGATTTATTTATTAACTATAAATACAAAAAAAAAGATCAAACAAAAAGCGCGCACAGTGGCGGAGAATAAACTATGAACAATTAAACAAAAAAACATTAACTGTGGCTTGACAAACAAAAACTTACTTGGCATGGAACCGGCATGAAAAAAGAGTTAGAGGCATGAACAGAGCATAAATATGGTGCGGTATGGGGTGCGAGGTCGTCAGAAAAACAAACTGAAAAACACTGAACTTAAATACTATGGACATGATTAGTGAAAGCAGGTGCGTGACTCAAAACGTGAAACAGGTGCG
>NC_084553.2:46118450-46140950 GCF_033978685.3 Nerophis lumbriciformis | reverse complement strand
GAGCAAGCCAGTCTCGGTGTAGCATTAGGAACCGCAGATCCCTTCCCCATCAACAACAATGCTAATCAAACAGACTTTGTGAGAGCCCACAACGATTACTTTGTGAAAAATTATGATCCAGGAACCTTATATTTTTGAACCCAAACACAAAGAGGACATGCAATACGTTTTAGAAGTCGAGTGTTAAACGAATGCAGCTTTGTTGAAACACTATAGCATCAACAGCTTTGCTCGGTGCTAAACATACAAACTAACTAGATATCATTCAATCAATAAATGTTTATTTATATAGCCCTAAATCACAAGTGTCTCAAAGGGCTGCACAAGCCACAACGACATCCTCGGTACAGAGCCCACATAAGGGCAAGGGAAAACTCACCCCAGTGAGACACTGATGTTAATGATTATGACAAACCTTGGAGAGGACGTCGAGTGGGTCTGACATAATATTGTGAGAGTCCAGTCCATAGTGGATCCAACAAATTAGTGAGAGTCCAGTCCATAGTGGGGCCAGCAGGAAACCATCCCAAGCGGAGACGATACAGAGCTATTATTTCAACTTCGATGGCTTTAATCGAAATTCCAGAGGAAATTACCAATGCAATAGATAGTAAAAGATGTGCAGCAGCAGTGTTTATGGATCTAACTCAAGCATTTGACCCAATTTACCACAATATTTTAATCAAAACATTAGAAATGTAAGACATCAGAGGGTTGGTCTTAAACTGGATTAGAAGTGACTTAACCAACAAGAAACAATACGTGAAGCGCTATATCCTGTGGTGTACCTCAGGGATCAATACTTGGACCAAAGTTGTTCAATCTTTATATAAATGACATTTGTAAAATTACAGAATATTTAAAGTTAGTATTATTCGACAGTGTTTTGTTCAGGAAAGAACACACAGAAGCTAATACAAATAACAGAAGAAATTGACAAATTAAAAAGATGGTTTGACAAAAACAGACTATCCTTAAACATCAGTAAAACTAAAATAATGCTGTTGGGTAACAGTAGAAGGGAAAGTCCAACACAAATACAAATAGACGGAATAGAAATTGAAAGAATAAATAAAAGTACAATTCTAGGTATAATGATTGATGATAAAATGAACTGGGGATCTCATATAAAAAAATATACAGTATAAGGTGGCAAGGAACACGTCAATAATAAAGCTAAACATGCACTGGACCAAAAATCACTTCATTCTATATACTGCTCGCTAGTGTTACCATATCTGAGTTATTGTGCAGAAATATGGGGAAATAACTACAAAAGTACACTTCATTCATTAACCGTGATACAAAAAAGATCAGTTAGAATAATACATAATATCAGATATAGAGAACATACAAACCCTTTATGCATTGAATCAGAAATACTGAAATTCCACGACTTAGTCAATTTGCAAACAGCTAAAAGTATACACAAAGCAAACTATAATATGCTACCCAAGAATATACAACAATTCTTCTCAACAATAGAGGAGAAATATAACCTGAGAGTAAAATGTAATTTAAAACATTTGTATGCACGTACAACACTTAAGAGCTTTAGTACATCAGTATGTGGAATTAAATTATGGAATGGACTAAGCAAAGAAATCAACAATGTAGTAATATGATCCAATTCAAGGAACTCTTCAAACTTAGTGTTTACAAAGTACAAAAAAGAAGAACCATGACAAACATTCTGAATGTATTCCATCCGTCCATTCATTTTCTAGATAATCTAACTATTTCACCATATGTAATACAACTTACTTCACTAATGATTATTTATGTTTAATGTTATTACTTATGGAGAATATTGAGACTAAATTGAGAAAAGGAAGTGAACAAAAGTGTTAGCAACTGCTAGGTGACTGAAAAAGGGGTAGGATTAAATCAACTCTGCTTCTTCCTACTCCTTTTCGAACATGTTGAATTGAGAAACGGGAAATTGTGATGTATCATGTTGTACGCATGCATGTTCGAAATAAACTCAAAGTCAAACTCAAACCATAATAAAACAAACACTTACTGTAATATTTCCACTCTCGCCGGGATGCCGACCAACGGGACGCTCACATAATCCCGTTTGGATGAAGATTCAATCGCAATCCTTTTTCGCCATTTTGGGAGATGTTAAAGTCGACCAGTCTCTCGGTCCATGGCCACATTTGTCTACTACCAGGTGAGAGATGAATTATAATCTAGAAGTAAATTTGACCAAGTTTGTTACGATGCACAAGCAGCCGCCGGCTTAGTGAATCAACAATAGCAGCGAAAGATAGCATTAGCTCACTGTTATCAATGCGCCGCTAAAATAGGCGGCCTGCGTGGGCGCTAATAATAACCATACCAATCATTTGGCAAATTTTCAAGTCAGAACATGTAAATGGAGTACTGTTGGGGGTTTCTGGATGTTTTAGAAGCGTATATTGGGCGCAATAGAGGAACCTCGATCTGTTGACTGAATTGTTAGCTATTTATTTACAAAGCCAAACATGTGTTCTTCTCTTACATAAGGATTGTGAATAATACATAGTACATCTCTTTCAAATTTTGGAACATATGTTATGATCAGTTGCCCGGATCATGTTTTATTCTGTTAGTTTTGACTACCTCAGTTCTGTTTTGTGCACCCGTGGGTTTGTGTTTCAGTTGCCATGACTGCAGTTTAGTTTCACCTGCCTTTGATTAGTGTTTGGGACGCTCACCTGCTCCTGGAGACTAATCAGAGAGCTATTTATTCCTGTTTCTTTCCACAATCAGTCTGGTTTCCTTGTTTGCATCACGCAACAGCTAACGACAGCTATAGTTTTGGTTTTTGATTCCTGTTTGTATGCTAGCTTCCACCCTAGGCTCTTCCTTAGCTTTGCCACCTGTGCTATTGGCACCTGTTGTTCCTGCATGATTTATGCAAATAAATCATTTCCTACCTGCACGCTTCGTCTGGAGTTTTCCGTCTTCATCTTGGGAGAACGACCTCTGCATAAACATGCGACCAAGTCATTACAATATATCCGGTATGACTGATCTGATAATATGGTTTCAACCAAATCCATGCATGTAAACATAACAAGTGTGTGTGTTTGGGATGGCGACGTTGGGTTTAGGGTGGGATGGGGGCTCTTTAGGAGTCTTGTGTATGGGGGTCCGGAATTGGTTCCAGCTGTATTTTAAATCTGCAACTGTTCATTGGCTTTCCCATGCTATTTTTCAAAGAACTTGAATTTCTATAGATGTCATTTTGTTCTTTGCAAGACTTCCCGGGGTCTAGAAGGAGACTTTTACGCGAGACAACAACATAACGACGGTAACATTTCTCTCAGTCGACAGAACTCGATAGCCTGTGAACTCCTCCCTGCCCTTGCCCCACTTCCTCTCTCGCAGCATCCCCCACGCCTCCGCCATCCATCCCTTCCAAATCCCCAAAGGCAGATCGTATAGTGCTTCTGTTTCAGCAAGGAATTTTCCAAACGGATACGACGAATTAAGACTTTGGAGATCACTGCTGGTTTCCTGTTAGCCCCTTCTACTCACCATTGCAGTGCTGTGGGTAACACATTAGAAAGGATACAGTTTCAGGAAAAACAACATTTGAGGCGCCACTAGCAGTATAGCTCTTCTATCTTGTTGCCATGGGCACCAATTTCCATGACGATGTTGACACAAATACATACATATAAAGTGGGCATAATTGCATGCTGTATTAACCTGGTCTTTCATGACCCACAATGTTATTTTTGTACCTCATCAAGGCTCCAAGAAAACAGGTGCTTCTTATGCTCTTGGCTAAAACCTTTTAATGACTGACTGCATTATCAGATTTATGGTTTATTTGGTGGACGCCATCAAGGTCATGGCGCTTGATGATTGTGTTGATGGTCGTAATTATTCATGAGGGGTTTCGGGATAAAATTCCTGTGAAGAAAGCAACAAGTTTTATGTGATTCCCAGTAATCTTTTTGACCCTTCATCAAGGACAACTATCGTTCCCGCTACTCAGCAGAAGGTGGGGCAACATTTACCCCCCATTTGGACAATGATAATGAATTCATGTATTTTCATCTCCATAAATATTGCCCCACCTTTGTTATGAATGAATGAATGTATTTATTCCGGCAGACAGACATATATAGCAACACTTCATCACTCTTTGTAATTTGACAGACCCACCGAAAAGGAATACGGGGAAAAAGCAAGAATGCTTATCCATGTCCCGCCCCTCATTTACAATCAAGTTATATGTTGGTTATATATGTTGGTTATATAGTCCAAGTTTCAACAGCAGATTTGATGGATACGTGACAATTTCATAACACGTACAACATATGATAATGGTTGATAATGACAAGTCGGTATACATTCACCAATATGGATATATTTTGTTTGATTTTTTTTTATTATTATTATTATTTTTTTTCCCTTTGTTTTTTTTGTTTTTTTGTTCGTTTCTTAGTCCACATGATGTCCAATTTGTGTTTCTTTTTGTGTTATTTGGTGCAGATTCATGAACCAATGTTTCCATGTCGTCATTTATGTCCACGTGATGGCCCAGTTTAAGACTCATTATAACCCTTTTGAGGTTCGAGGGTCCAGATAATCTCGCACAGACCAAAAGTGGCCCCTGTAGAATGCACTGTCAATTTCCATGAGAGGAAGTGAATCTTATGCGGAACAATAACAAATTACTTTCATTATTCTTCGTCTTTCTCTTCATCCTCCATAGCTTTTGCTCCAGCAGACTTTTTTAATTCCGCACGCAGTAAGGCCATTTCATCCTTGGTCTCCGCGATATCAGACCTCATTTTTCTGATTGCGGTCAGGACTTCCCTGTTCCCAGCGAAGTCCGACCCCATCTTTCTCAGCCTGCAGTACATCAGGAAAAGACCACCGCCCAGGCAAATCATGCCCACCATCATGGATGCATAAATAATCACATCTTCCACGTCTTCCACATCCAAATCCCCGGGACAAAGGACGCGCCACTTATTCCAGCCGTCCATCGTGTGGCCGGCCAGAAAGGTCCCATCAGGACAGATCGGCTCAACCGGGCCCACACGCCTGCTTTGTCAATAGCATTGAGCGACCATGAGATTAGCTCCATCTTGCCTGGGTATTTTTCGTCTTCTGAAACCTTGTCTTTGTGTTATGTCCCTTATTCCACAGTGAGTTCTTTTGCACCTGTGTCCCACAGTTGAGATAGTCCAGACAACTAGTCATGTTTTTGATAGTTTCCCAACAACACATTTTTACCACAAGGTTGAACACTCTTAGGCTAGAAGACAATTTAATTTATCCGCTCACATTGTCCCACAGTTTCACCTCCGCTATAGATAACGTTTGAGCCTTGAATGTGGAATTTACCATGTTAATGTTTGAATTTCAGGACACCCCTGAGTTCACGTGGACCATCTCTGAGTGAAAACAGACTCCGTATATTTGCAGGTAGAGCCCTTTGTGAGGCCATAAACATAACTTGAAGGTTACTGTATTGGATTATGTCATGTAGTTTAAGAAAGTTACTCCTTATGAACAGATCATTGGTATGAGTTGTATATGGGGCATAATGTATAATTCTAATTGCATTTTTCTGGAGCTTAAATAGCGGTTCAATAGTGTCCCTGTAGGTGTGCCCCCACTGTAAATGTGGCAATAAAAGAGCTAAGTAAATCGTTCTTAGTGAATTTTGATTTAGTAATTTCTGCATTTTCCACAAAATTAGCCAATTTAGACTGTACTACTTTCACATGTGGTTTCCAAGTCAGTAGAGTGTCTATCTTAACCCCAGACCTTGTGTTCATTTACTCTATTTATAGACATCCCGCTAACTTCTATGTGTGTGTTTTTTTCCAGTCCCCTTCTCCCGAAGAGGATAGAGTTTGTTTTTGAGAGATTTAGTGATAATTTTTTTATTAAAAAACACATATGATTTTTTGCCAATTCACTGTTCACTGTGTTTACTAATTAAATATAAATGTATTCCAGAACTGAGGATGTTGGTGTCATCCGCGAACACTAATTTTAGGACGTCAGATACTTTGACTACATCATTGATATATAATGTGAAAAGATTTGGTCCCAAGACTGACCCCTGAGGGACCCCACAAGTGATAACTCGGTCTGTTGATATGTTATTTTCCATCTGTACAAATTTCGTTCTGTTTGAGAGATAACTCTTTATCCATTTTAAAGAGGTCTCTCTAACTCCGTATGGCTGCAGTTTGTCAATTAGAATACTGTGGTTTAATGCGTCAAAGGCTTTTTTTAGGTCATCAAAAATGCCAATAGCATAGAGTTTGTTGTCTAGTGCATCTTTGATAATTCCTACGGTGTCAATTAAAACCATTCTTGTGGAATGTTTTTTCCTAAAACCGTATTGGCTATCACACAACAGTCTATGTTAATCAATGAATTTTTGTAATCTGGTCTGGAAAAGCCTCTCTAACATTTTAGAGCATTGGGGTAGTAATGAAATCGGACGGTAATTTGAAAACAAATGATTATCACAGCTTTTGTACGGATGAAGCGCTTTTGCCTTCTTTATTTTATCAGGAAAAACACCATTTGAAAATGATAAATTACAGACATATGTCAGTGCTGGCACGAGAGCCCTGGAGATGTTTTTTAACAGTCTCATTGATAAACCATCTCCATAAGTGGAGGCTTTTGGTGAGAACTCTCTGAAAAGAGAAGCCACTTCATGCTGTGACACTGGTGTCAGGAACATGTCCTCTGTCATGTTGCTGTTATCACTCCTTGAGTCAAAATAGTTCCAGTGCACATGCGAGGGAGGAATGTTTCTGGTCAGTGACGGGCCCACCTGCACAAAATACTCATTACATTTCTCCAGAATCTGCTCCTTATTTTCCTCCTTCATCCCGTTTATCTCGAAGTGAGTTGGAACTGACCTTGTCGTGGCTCTCCCAGCAACCTTGTTTAACATTTTCCACAGGCTCTTAGTACATTTCCGGTTATCCGTCAATATCCATCCATCCATCTTCAACCGCTTATCCGGAATCGGGTCGCGGGGACAGCAGCTCCAGCAGAGACCCCCAGACTTCCCTCTCCAGACTTCCTCCTGGGGAATCCCGAAGCGTTCCCAGGCCAGAGAGGAGATGTAATCCCCCCATCTGATCCTTGGCCTGCCGCGGGGTCTCCTTCCAGTGGGACATGCAACGAGGACCTCCCTAGGGAGACGCTCGTGAGGCATCCGCACGAGATGCCCGAACCACCTAAGCTGGCTCCTTTCCAAGCAAAGGAGCAGCGGCTCTACTCCGAGTCTCTCTCGGGTGACTGAACTTCTCACCGAATCTTTAAGGGAGATGCCAGCCACCCTTCTGAGGAAACTCATTTCGGCCGGTTGTATCCGCGATCTTATTCTTTCGGTCATTACCCACACTTCATGACCATAGGTGAGAGTAGGAATGTAGATAGCTCGGTAGACTGAGAGCTTTGCCTTCTGGCTCAGCTCTCGTTTCGTCACAACAGTGCGGCAGAGAGACTGCAATACTGCCCCAGCTGCTCCGATTCTCCGGCTGATTTCCTTGAACAAGACCCCGAGATACTTAAACTCCTCCACCTGGGACAGAGTCTCGTCCCCTACTTGGACTGTACAAACCATCCAAACCATATCATCAATAGTTTATCATAATAGTCATTTTTCTGTTTTCTGATTAAAGGGGAACATTATCACCAGACCTATGTAAGCGTCAATATATACCTTGATGTTGCAGAAAAAAGACCATATATATTTTTAACCGATTTCCGAACTCTAAATGGGTGAATTTTGGCGAATTAAACGCCATTCTAATATTCGCTCTTGGAGCGATGACGTCACAACGTGACGTCACATCGGGAAGCAATCCGCCATTTTCTCAAACAACGAGTCAAATCAGCTCTGTTATTTTCTGTTTTTTCGACAGTTTTCCGTACCTTGGAGACATCATGCCTCGTCGGTGTGTTGTCGGAGGGTGTAACAACACGAACAGGGACGGATTCAAGTTGCACCAGTGGCCCAAAGATGCGAAAGTGGCAAGAAATTGGACGTTTGTTCCGCACACTTTACCGACGAAAGCTATGCTACGACAGAGATGGCAAGAATGTGTGGATATCCTGCGACACTCAAAGCAGATGCATTTCCAACGATAAAGTCAAAGAAATCTGCCGCCAGACCCCCATTGAATCTGCCGGAGTGTGTGAGCAACTCAGGGACAAAGGACCTCGGTAGCACGGCAAGCAATGGCGGCAGTTTGTTCCCGCAGACGAGCGAGCTAAACCCCCTGGATGTCTTGGCTCACATCGACCCTAGCTTCCCTGGCCTGCTGACATCAACTCCAAAACTGGACGGATCAGCTTTCAGGAAAAGAGCGCGGATGAGGGTATGTCTACAGAATATATTAATTGATGAAAAATGGGCTGTCTGCACTCTCAAAGTGCATGTTGTTGCCAAATGTATTTCATATGCTGTAAACCTAGTTCATAGTTGTTAGTTTCCTTTAATGCCAAACAAACACATACCAATCGTTGGTTAGAAGGCGATCGCCGAATTCGTCCTCGCTTTCTCCCGTGTCGCTGGCTGTCGTGTCGTTTTCGTCGGTTTCGCTTGCATGCGGTTCAAACCGATATGGCTCAATAGCTTCAGTTTCTTCTTCAATTTCGTTTTTGCTACCTGCCTCCACACTACAACCATCCGTTTCAATACATTCGTAATCTGTTGAATCGCTTAAACCGCTGAAATCCGAGTTTGAATCCGAGCTAATGTCGCTATAGCTTGCTGTTCTTTCCGCCATGTTTGTTTGTGTTGGCTTCACTATGTGACGTCACAGGAAAATGGACGGGTGTTTATAACGATGGTTAAAATCAGGCACTTTGAAGCTTTTTTTAGGGATTTTGCGTGATGGGTAAAATTTTGAAAAAAACTTCGAAAAATAAAATAAGCCACTGGGAACTGATTTTTAATGGTTTTAACCATTCTGAAATTGTGATAATGTTACCCTTTAAATAAGCCACTTTATTTCTGTAGTAATTGTATTTCTCATATGTTTGCTCATTTCTGGCCTTTAAAAAGTTTTTATATAATTTTCTATTTTTCCTGCATGCATTACTCAACGCTTTTGTCATCCAAGGCTGTTTATCTTTGTGTTGTTTGCTTCTGCATGAAGTAGTGATTACCGGACAGTGCATGTTGTATGATTCAATTATTGTGTTAAGGAATATCTCATATGCGTTGGTATCCGATTCACTGAATACACTATTCTATTCTTTATTTATCATGTCACGTTCAAAGGCCACGATTCTCATTTCATTACAGAGCCTTCGAATGGTTTTTGTTCCTGGTTTTTGAAGTGTGCAATATTCCAAACTACAGACGGCGAATACCGGAAGGTGATCTGATCAGTTACCATAAGACCGCTAGTTATTTCAGTGTCTAGTATGTTGGTAAAATTAGAGTGGCGCTCTGCTTCGTGATTCTACTAGGGCGTGTGATAAAAGGTCGCAAGTCATAGGCATACATAGAGTTAACAAAGTCCTCATTCTGGTTGTTGTCATTGGGGTTCAACAGATCAATATTAAAGTCACCACATAGAAATACATTTCCTTGTTTCATTTCTGTGATTATTTCCCCCAGGCAATTTCCAAATATATCAATGTTTGAATTTGGAGCCCTGCAAACACAGCATACGGATGTGTTTTTTTTTTCCTTTCAACCCTGAGATTTGAATTGTTACACACGCCATCACATCATCAACCACTCTAGACATATTTTCCAGAATCTTGAAATTAATGTTTACATCAATAAACAATGCAACTCCACCCCCAGATTTGTTGATTCTATTTTTGCATACAAAGTTGTAACCTTCAAGGTGGAAGTCCATACCTTTCTGCTCATTAATCCAGGTTTCCGACACTGCAATTATGTTGAAGGGCTTGTCAAATGATGAAAGTTAGTCCTGTATTTGATCAAAATTAGCATACAGGCTCCTGGCTGTAAAATTAATTATTGAAAGATTTCCTTTAAGGTAAATGTTGTCGTTGAATTTACCTTCTGTGTAATATCCACAGTCGTTTATCTCGTTATAATGTAAATTATAATCCAGGTCAATTTCTTCATTTGGGTCTTCATATCCTTGATGCAGATCAGATGATATACTTATTTTTCCATAGACAGCAATCAGGTTGTCCAATTCATTCTTATTTATTTGTGAACAATCAGGTTGAACTGAGTTCATTGAACTGTCTTAGTCCATAGGTATCTGGCACGCAGGTGAAGAGCGTGTGTGTGGAACCTTTCATTAATATTGTGCCACACCTCTTGCATCAAACTAGGGCTGTGTGAAAATATTATTTCTTAAATATTTTTTTGATTGTATTTTTTTTTTTGATTCAAAATTTTTTGTGTGTAATGCTTCAACAAATTTTACAAAATAATTCCACTAAAATACACCAACAAGGTTATTGTATGTACACAACCCAAAACCAGTGAAGTTAGCACGTTGTGTAAATCGTAAATAAAAACAGAATACAATGATTTGCAAATCCTTGTCAACCTATATTCAATTGAATAGACTGCAAAGACAAGATACTTAACGTTTGAACTGGAAAACGTTGTTATTTTTTGCAAATATTAGCTCATTCAGAGCTTGATGCCTGCAACATGTTTCGAAAAAGCTGGCACAAGTGGCAAACAAGACTGACAAAGTTGAGGTCATGATTGGGTATAAAAGCAGCTTCCATGAAATGCTCAGTCATTCACAAACAAGGATGGGGCGAGGGTCACCACTTTGTGAACAAATGCGTGAGTAAATTGTTGAAGAACAATATTTTTCAACCAGCTATTGCAAGGAATTTAGGGATTTCACCATCTACGGTCCGTAATATCATCGATCCCTCAGGCGGTACTGCATCAAAAACCGACATCAGTGTGTAAAGGATATCACCACATGGGCTCAGGAACACTTCAGAAAACCACTGTCAGTAACTACAGTTTGTCGCTACATCTGTAAGTGCAAGTTAAAACTCTACTATGCAAAGCGAAAGCCATTTATCAACAACACCCAGAAACTCTGCCGGCTTCGCTGGGCCCGAGCTCATCCAAGATGGACTGATGCAAAGTGGAAAGGTGTTCTGTGGTCTGATGAGTCCACAATTCAAATTGTTTTTGGAAACTGTGGACGTCGTGTCCTCCGGAACAAAGAGGAAAAGAACCATCCAGACTGTTATAGGCGCAAGATTCAAAAGCCAGCATCTGTGATGGTATGGGGGTGTATTAGTGCCAAAGGTATGGGTAACTTACACATCTGTGAAGGCCCCATTAATGCTGAAAGGTACATACAGGTTTTGGAGCAACATATGTTGCCATCCAAGCAACGTTATCATGAACGCCCCTGCTTATTTCAGCAAGACAATGCCAAGCCACGTGTTACAACAGCGTGGCTTCATAGTTAAAGAGTGTGGGTACTAGACTGGCCTGCCAGTAGTCCAGACCTGTCGCCCATTGAAAATGTGTGGCGCAGTATGAAGCCTAAAATACCACAATAGAGACCCCGGACTGTTGAACAACTTAACTTAACTTAAGCAAGAATGGGAAAGAATTCCACCTGAAAAGCTTCAAAAATTGGTCTCCTCAGTTCCTAAACATTTACTGAGTGTGGTTAAAAGGAAAGGCCATGCAACACAGTGGTAAAAATGCCCCTGTGCCAACTTTTTTGCAATGTGTTACTGCCAATAAATTCTAAGTTAATGATTATTTGCAAAAAAAAAAAAAAAGTTTCTCAGTTTGATTATTAAATATCTTGTCTTTGCAGTCTATTTAATTGAATATAGGATTTGCAAATCATTGTATTCTGTTTTTATTTACGAATTACACAACGTGCCAACTTCACTGGTTTTGGGTTTTGTAGAAACTTTAAATGCATGTTGTTTGGTTGGGGATACAAAAGAAAATTACTTAAAGAGCTGTTTGACTTCCTGCCCTTAATGCCTTTTTAAAGCGCTGGTGCATTACAGTGTGCTGCTGTGAAAAGTCATTTCTAATTTGCAGTTTACAGAGCAGCTCAAAAGTCTCGTTTTCTACGGTGGTATCTAAAGGTGTTACGATCAGGTTTGTATGATGCCAATTCCGATCATCCATAAGTGAGACAAGCTGATACGTGTGCTAACTGTAAATTGTACGACTATTTATGGTCAAAGCTATTGACTAATGGTCTTAAAAAAGGAAGCATAACATCACCACTTCGAAATGTTCCGTTCTTTTTTAATTTGTGAAGCAAATAAACAGTCGCCTCTTCGTTTCAGTTGTTGAAAGGGCTCCTGTTTTAGACTGGTGGATGCGCGATATGAAGTGTCCCCTCCGGCACTCACCCACTCAAGAGATATGTTTTTTTAATCACATAACATAGGCGTGTTAGTCCGACTTAACAGCCAGATGCAATCAGATTAATGTGTTTCCATGGGTTGCTTCTTTTGACCCAAATTATTTGTGAAATCAGACTAATTTAGTGAATGTAAACGTAGTCAATGAAAGACATTGATTGGCATCTGGCAAGCACACACTTTTCACAGAAACTGGCCAATAAAGATCAGTGGCCGATTGATTGGAACACCACAAGTGGCATTTTCTTGATGCATTGATGCAAAGAACGTGATGTCGACATATTTACGTCATCGATGATGTCAACTAATTGATTATTGTAACTAATTAATATATTCCAGCTGTTAGATTAATATTTTCCACATTAGCACAATGAAATGCATTATTTCTCATTCGTTCTGCTTGAGTAATGAAACACAATGAGTCCACCATGTTTGTATCACACGTAGCATACTCACTGGTTTCGATGGTGATAAGAGGTGCCAAGTTCGAGATGGAGAAAAAGCAGACGTGTGTGCGTGTGTTTGTGTACTAGCGTATAAACACACACTTGGATTAACTTTTGGTTTAGTTGTACTAAAGCCCAAGCAACTTGGCCTGAGAGGGTTAGCAGAGTGGACAAAAGCACATGAGCAGAGGGACAAACTTGAGAGAACGTGCCAGACTTTTTAGCGCTCAGCCTTCTCTCCAGCTCTGGTACTGCTATTATTTATACTTACCCCATTTATAGAATTAAATCGTCAAACTTCAATTTTAGTCTCCTTGTTTTATTCAGACAATCCCGCCAATATATCATAGCTAAGGATGGATACCAATTCCAAGTACCTGGGGATTGATAATGGTGCCGTATAGTACCAGTTTTCGGTACTTTTGTGTATGTTCATGTTAGGGTTGTCCCGATACCAATAATTTAGTACCGGTACCAAAATGCATATCGATACTTTTTGATTCTTTTCGTTACTTTTCCAAATAAAGGGAACTACGAAACATGTCAATATTGGCTTTATTTTATTTATTTTACACTACATTAAAAACTCACAGTCAAAGAACAATTTTATGAGGTTAAAATATATATTAAAAGGCATTTATATGGCATCGACCCCGAAGGAAACGTCTTCCTTGTGCTCCTCGACTACGGTCTGCACCGGACCGAACAGCAGGACAGTTGTAACAACTACATTATTACCTGTCACTTTTTGTAACTCTGAATACTTATTGTTTAAATGTTCACCTAAGTTTGAAGCAAAGGTGCTAATACTAATCGCCACATTTGGTGTGGCGTGTTTTAAAGCAGCTGTTGTGAGAGTAGCGTATGTGTGTGTGTGCTCCTTTAAGAATGGCAGTATGTGGGGTGAGTGACATGAGTAAGTAAGTGGGCAAGTTAGAAGAAGTAGTGCTAGCATGTACAGGAGTGTTAATAGCATGGTGGATGTCCGGTTGTGCCCTGTGGAAATTATAAATAAAGTGACCAAGTAGTAGCTAATCGACGGCCTCATCAAACCCCCGATACCAATATTTTAGTACCGGTACCAGTACCAAAATGTATTTCCATACTTTTCGATACTTTTCTAAATAAGGGGGACCACAAAAAAATGGCATTATTGGCTTTACTTTAACAACAAATCTTGCGGTACATTAAACATATGTTTCTTATTGCAATCGAAGAACAATTTTGTCCTTAAATAAAATGGTAAACATACTAGACAACTTGTCTTTTAGTAGTAAGTAAGCAAACAAAGGCTTCTAATTTGTCTGCTGACATATGCAGTAACATATTGTGTCATTTATCATTATTTTTTGTCAAAATTATGAGGGACAAGCTGTAAAAAGGGATTATGACTACACTTGTGTGTTTACTGTTAATCTCTGGTTACTTCCTCATTTAACATATTTTATCTACACTTCAGTTAAAATGTAATAATCACTTATTTTTCTGTTGTTTGGGTACTTTACTTTAGTTTTGGACTATACCACAAATTTAGGTATCGATCTGATACCATTTCGTTACAGGATCATCCATTGGTCATATTCAAAGTCCTCATTTGTCCAGGTACACATTTCCTGAGTTTATAAACATAATATGACTTTTTTTAAAAAAGGAAAAATATTTTGTGACAGTAAAA
The DNA here is from genome assembly GCF_033978685.3 of Nerophis lumbriciformis. NCBI lineage: Eukaryota > Metazoa > Chordata > Actinopteri > Syngnathiformes > Syngnathidae > Nerophis > Nerophis lumbriciformis. The sequence continues at coordinate 46,126,466 of NC_084553.2, read as the reverse complement.
AATATAGATGTAATCATAGTAGCATCGACTAGATACGCTATTGTACTTGGTATCATTACAGTGGCTGTCAGGTGTAGATCCACCCATGGCATTTGTTTACATTCAGGTTGATAGCTTGCTATTAGTGGTTAGCTATCGTATCCTCTTACGGTGTGTAGTGAAGCATGTTTAGATATTCCTCGTCCTGCAGGGATGATACTTGTAAGAAACGTACTCTAATCGTTGCCATGGAGGCGAGGATTAGTGATTTAGAAGTAGCTGAAGAACTGCCGACTGCGAATGGACGTTCGCCGCTAGCTAGCTAGCCATGTCTTAAAGCACCTCTCCTTGAGGGCGTTTCAGTGTTAAAGCGTCACCTTTATTTTTAGATTTTAGACCAAAATGTGTCTGTTCTCTCTTCACTATGTCTGCTTGTAAGTACTCCGTGATTGTGCGTTTTTGAACATGCTCCTCTGCTCGCAAAACCAGCAATGTCATGACGTGACGACGCGCCGTCAAGCCCGGGATCCGGTACTTTTCAAACAGAGTCTAGTGCTGTTTTTGATTCATTAGTACCGCATTACTATACCAGTACCGGTATACCGTACAACCCTAGTTATATAGTAGACTTTTTCTATGCATTTGCAATTCCAAGAAGTTCATTCACAGCACATACTAAAACGTTTCTAAAACTCTCTTGGGAGGTAGAATGGTCTCAGTGACAGACATAGTAATTCTATATCGGCCGTGGATACAGTCTGTATCAGCTGACAGACAGACCCCGCTCCGTCGGCTCTTCCTGACAGCTCTGCTCGGATGAAAGGGAAACGGCTCCAACTCAATGAGAGAGTCGGCAAAATATCTTTATTGGAGCCATGTTTCTATGAAGTCCATCACGTTTGATTCCCTGCACTCAAAACAAACTTTGCTCCTCCATTATTTTCTCGAGCAATCGGACACCGATTTGTAGCAGGCAGCGGCGGCGTTTCCTCTTCACAGTCACAGTGCCATATTCCCCCTCTTCTTCCTCCTCTGCACCGTTGTCTTCCCCTCGCCGCTTCTATTTTACATCATGGGACGGATCAGCCAGTGGGGTTGCTCCCATCAACAGAGGAACAGCCTTGTGATGACAGTGGTAACTTTGTCGTCACGCTTTATTGAGCAGCTGTTAAACAGCTCTGTCCTATCTTGCTGATTGTATTGTACCATATGTCCCGGCAAGAAATCTGCGTTCTAAGAACTCCGGCTTATTAGTGATTCCCAGAGCCCAAAAAATGTCTGCGGGCTATAGAGCGTTTTCTATTCGGGCTCCAGAACTCTGGAATGCCCTCCCGGTAACAGTTAGAGATGCTACCTCAGTAGAAGCATTTAAGTCCCATCTTAAAACTCATTTGTATACTCTAGCCTTTAAATAAACCCCCCTTTTAGACCAGTTGATCTGCCGTCTCTTTTCTGCTCTGCCCCCCTCCTGCGTGGAGAGGTTATTAGGTGACCACAGATGACGCACTAGCTGTTCAAAGTTGGGACCCGGGGTGGACCACTCATCTGTGCATCAGTTGGGGACGTCTCGACGCTGCTGACTTGTCTCCATTCAAGATCATCTCCTGCTTGCCCCACTATGGACTGGACTCTCACATTATTAACTAGATCCACTTGACGTCCATTGGACCGGTTGCCCAGGGGGGGTCCCCACATCTGCGGCCCCCTTCAAGGTTTCTCATTGTATCCCATTGGGTTGAGTTGTTTCTTGCCCTGATGTGGGATCGTTGTGACTTGGGCAGACCTTTGAGACACTCGTGATTAAGGGTTATATAAATAAACTTTGATTGATTGATTGATTGATTCCAAAACAAACTCATTGCAGTCGGTAAACACCAAATAAAATAATACACTTAGGAAACACATAAATACAACACCTAAATAGCATATGAAATGGAAGCAGCACGAGTAACCGATACATGAATCGATACCTGGTTGTTATGTATCAGAGAAGGGAAGGAGGCGACAACCAGGGCAGAACTGCGGTTACTAAGTTTATTTGAAACCGTTGATGAATACGTGGCGTGTGTATGCTACTCAAAGTGAGTGAGTGTTGACTATGTGTAAAATTAATAATGTAAATGTTACCAAGGGTTGTTGTCTGTAAATGTTGATTGTATCTTTCGTCGTTATCCAAGGGGGAAAGGCGAAGAGGCAGTTCGTGGACAGGCAAGTGGTCGTTGGCAAGAGCAGGGCAGCGTGGTCTGGGTCCGAGCAGGGAGGTCGTGGATCGTGGAGGGCAGTCAGGAATCCGGATGGGTGTCGAGTGACAAGGCACGATCACGGAGGACAGGGGAGTCACTGTGGAAATACAAAAGGGCATGAACCAGGGGGAAACACAGAGAGACAGAGCAAAACAAGGACGAGGAAATCACTGGGAAAGGAATGCCAGACGTGATGCTTACTGGAAGGTTAGCGACGTTCTGGCAAAGGTTCCTCGGGTCCGCTGGTCTTTATGCTGCTCTCCCTCGTCAAGTCCAGGTGCGCTGATAAGTAATTGATTGCAGGCTTGTTGCTGTGTGGGCGTGTTGTGCTCAGCGCAAGCAGAGGCTTGTCTGAGTGTGCTGCCAGCAGAGGGGTTAAGAGAGGTGTGCAGAGGAAACGTGGGTTTGACTCCGCGTCATGACACTGGTAGTACCAATGGAATTTGGCTGGTGCCTATAAAAGTAATGCATTTGGTAACCATCCCTACTCATAGCCGTGTCAAATTGGTACAGAAAATGATTTTTTGTCAAACTTCTTAGACAGCCTCAATTCTGTTTAAGGTTTTTTTCCTCAAAGTACCGTATTTTCCGGACCATAAGGCGCACTGCTGATGAATGGTCTATTTTTGATTTTTTTTTTTTCATATAAGACAGTGCGCATTAAAGGAGTCATATTATTAATTTTTTTTCTAAATGGAAAACACTTCCTTGTGGTCTACATAACATGTAATGGTGGTTCTTTCAAAATGTTGCATAGATGATGTTTTACAGATCATCTTCAAGCCGCTTTCTGACAGTCGTTTCAGGATGCGCCGTTTTGTGGGCGGTCTTATTTACGTGGCTCACCTTCGGCAGCGTCTTCTCCCCGTCATCTTTATTGTAGCGGTGTAGCATGTAAGTACGGCAGTGGAAGAAGTGTCAAAAGATGGAGCTAACTGTGTTAATGACATTTAGACTTTACTTAAATCAAGAACGGAGCAGCATCTCCTCATCCGGAAACAACAACACCGGAAATGTGTTCCGTGAAAAACCATCCGACCAGAACTCTCTAATAACTAAAGTTCCTTGGGTGAATAATGTAAACTCACTACACCGGTATGTTTTAGCGCTTTCATGGCGAGTTTACTGACAGATATAAGAACTTTACACTACTTTATATTAGAAATGGCAACAGCGGAGGATGAAAGTCACATAACAAGAAAATAGAGGAAAAAAAGAAGCTTATCGACTACGGTGTCGGCACGGACTACAAAGGCGGACACGCGCAATTGTTCAGGATGTATGCAGATCCCAAATACAGATCAGCAGGTACCAGAAGGTAAAAAAAGTTGCTTTTGCATAATATTGCGAAACAAAACGCCAGATAATATGTCTTGCCTTATAAACACACCATAATATTACTCGTATGTTGAAACACATCAAGCGGTGCGGCTTCATTGCTTACCAAAGTCGTACTGAAACATGTTGATAGATTTTTGAGTAGTACCAACCTCGTCATGTCCGTTGTGTCCTGAGCAAGACACTTCACCCTTGCTCCTGATGGCTGCTGGTTAGCGCCTTGCATGGCAGCTCCCGCCATCAGTGTGTGAATGTGTGTGTGAATGGGTAAATGTGGAAGTAGTGTCAAAGCGCTTTGAGTACCTTGAAGGTAGAAAAGCGCTATACAAGTACAACCCATAATGTTCTATATTTCCAATGGAACATATGAAAAGTTGGTGTCATATTGAGTCATATTGCCATCATAGTGCAGCCTACACTTATCTTTTATGTTTGACTGCCATCTACTGGTCACACTTATCATTGCACCATGTACCAAATAAAATAGCTTCGAGGTGGGTAAGCTCAACCAAACTTATTCCTTACATTAGGCGCACCGGGTTATAAGGCGCACTGTCAAGTTTTGAGGGAAAAAAATGATTCATAGTCTGGAAAATACAGTAATGTTACAGATATAATTATTGATTGTACTTAGATTAATAGCTAAACAACATGCAGACCACATGCAGCTGCTCTGAGATTCCTTTAGCCACTTTTTGCACAAATGCCGTACCTATTTCTGATGATATGCCACATTGTGGAATTGAAGCTTTGTATACAGATTTTAATGTTTTGATTTCACTTCTAACATATTTAGGCTTTTGTATAACTTCTTGATGCACTCACTTGATGCTTAAATACATTTGAGGCTGTATATAAGTGATCAATTTCCATTTTGTGCCTTTATATGACCTTTTAACCTCTTGTTTGTGTGCATTTTCAAGTCACCCATACCTAATATCATAGTTTTTTTTTTTACATTTAATGACTGGCTGGAACAACCCATAATAATTATTAACAATTTCACTAGCTCCGGGTAACAATTATGTGGAATTAAACAATAATGAACAAATAATACAACACTTAATGTACCACTACATACAATTTAGTTGACCTGGACTCTTACCCTCATGAGTTTAAATACAGTTACATTACTTATTTCAAAGTGTAGGCATATCAACTTGGCCTAATTCAAACAATATTTATTGATCTACGCTATGCTTTTACTGAAATTTTGATTTACCTGGGGTGTGTTTTGATTTACTGTGGTTGTGACTCTTGGATCGATGCGCATGTGTACACTGCCAAAAACATCTATCTAGGTCAAATTTATAAATTTTGTGCGCTTTTTACCAGCGTGACATTTTCACAGCAGCATTGGCTTTCCTAATCTCCCGTCCGTCATATATTGAAGGTTGTATAATCCTTGGAACTCCAGCACACTTGAAGCCCGAGAATGATTGGCAGGAGGTTGCAATAAGCAGATAGGAACACATCTGCAGCTGCTTGATGATCAGCTGCCAGCCCGTGAGCAATCTATTTCCTGCCCTCTTTTGTGAGGACTCGGATACAATCTCATTCCGAAGGACATCATCAGTGGTGCTTGAAACTGAGCCGTTACAGAATGTGGAATAATTGAGCAGCTTGAGATGAAAGAAAGATCCAGCTGATCAGAATCCCCCTTTTTCCTCGTTTGAATGAGACGGCCTTATCGCCCAGCATCCTTTGCGCCGTCTCTGAATATCTGTCCACCATTGAACTAGGAGACTGTGGTGTGGTACCCATGGTGTCATCTATGCAAAGCTGTCTCTGATCAAAAAATAATTTGTTGGACAACCAGTTGAAAGTTGCTATGGTTTGACTGCTTTGATAAAAGACATGACTTTGACTAACTACCTCAAACTGTGGACATATACTATAAAATCCAAAATGTTAACAATGACCCATAATACACTCATAGTAAGGCTGTTCATCCATGTGTGAGATTGGCCGATACTTATACTGTTCACATGTATCATCATTTCATCAGATATAATAATCTCTCTTTTGTTGTGTTGAATGCATTCTGAACTCTATTTTCATACTTGCCAACCCTCCCGAATTTTCCGGGAGACTCCCAAAATTCAGCGCCTCTCCCGAAAACCTCCCGGGACAGATATTTTCCCGAAAATCTCCGGGTTTTCAGCCGGAGCTGGAAGCCACGCCCCCTCCAGCTCCATGCAGACCTGAGTGAGGACAGCCTTTTTTCATGACGGGAGGACAACATGGTGACAAGAACTAAATCATCCAGACTAGAGATAAATTGTATTATGTTTATCTTACCTACAAATAAATATATTTGTTAATTTAAAAAAAAAAACTAAATAAATGTTTACTATATTTTGCTAAAAACATCAAAATTAATTGTATTTTTATTTGTATTTTTTCTGACTCCTTATTACATCCAGCCATATAATTATACATTAAAATAAACATGTTTGAAATAATTAATTTTAAATGATCATAGTAATTCATTTAAAATAACCATATCTAATTATTAAATAATCTAAATAATTATCTAATTATTAAAATAATTGCTTGTTTATCAACAACTTTAGCATTTTATTCATTACATTTTGAAGCTCTCAGAAGCCAAGTTATGTTATATTCCTTAAGATTTATTTATGCAAGTTTGAAGTATCAATTATCTAAACGCAGTTTTGTTTGCATATTTTCAGGATGTGTATACACCTTACAGAACATCCACCTGGAAAATAAAAGGATCGCGGCTGAACTGGACATTGAGGACAGGGTGGACGCCACAGCCAACAAGGAAGCCTTCATCACATTGAAGGACCACAAACCCAACTTCGCAAATAACCCAACATGCCGACTAATAAACCCAACTAAATCTGAAATAGGAAAAATCAGCAAAATAATCCTGGACAGAGTCAACACAAAAATCAAGGACAAAACACCACTCAACCAATGGAGAAATACAGCAGCAGTAATCAAATGGTTCAACAACATCCAAGACAAACAACAGCACAACTTTATCTCCTTTGATATCGAGGAATTTTACCCTTCCATCACGCAAGACCTACTGACTCAAGCACTAGACTTCGCCTCAGACTACGACTCAATCACAGGCAACGAAAGAAACATCATCATCCACGCAAAAAACTCCATTCTCATCCACAACAGTACACCATGGCAAAAAAAGAACAATGCAACATTTGACGTCACTATGGGAAGTTTTGACGGAGCAGAAACGTGTGAACTCGTTGGGAGTTTCCTCCTCTCCCAGCTCGCTAGCCTCAATATGAACCTTGGTATTTACCGTGATGACGGACTGGCAGTGTGTCGCGCCTCGCCAAGGAGCAGCGAGAATACCAAGAAGCGCATATGCCAAATTTTCAAAGAGAACGGCCTACGGATCACGATTGAAGCCAACAAGCAAACCGTCAACTTCCTTGACGTCACTTTCAACCTGAGAAATAACAGCTACCAACCATTCACGAAACCCAACACAACACTCCAATACGTGCACCATGACAGCAACCACCCACCCACCACCACGAAAAGAATACCTACCGGAATCAATAAAAGGCTATCGATGCTGTCATCTAGCAAAGCTGAATTTGACCAAGCAACCCCCCCGTACCAAAAAGCCCTTGATGAAAGCGGATACAATTTCACCCTCACCTATGAACCCACGCCAGGAAACCAGCCAAAAAAGAACAGAAAACGGAACGACATCATCTGGTACAACCCCCCATACAGCAAAAACGTCTCAACGAACATTGGACACAAATTCCTCAATCTGATTGACAAACACTTTCCCAAAGACAACATCCTAAGAAAAGTATTCAACAAGAACAACATTAAATTGAGCTACAGCTGCATGAACAATATACGACAAATCATCTCAAACCACAACAAAACAATTGCAAATGAGCCGTCGGCCCTCAGACAGAGCGACTCCAAAACCAACAAAGGATGTAATTGTCGAAAGAAACCTGATTGCCCTCTCAACGGGGGGTGCTTACAAACATCAGTTGTCTACCAATCGAAGGTAATACGCAAGGACATTAACACATCCGACACATATGTAGGATTAACCGAGGGTGAATTCAAAACCAGATGGAACAATCACAAGGCTTCTTTCAGGAACAAAAACCTGCGAAATACCACAGAACTCAGCAAACACATTTGGGACCTCAAAGACAATAATGTTGAATATTCAATAACATGGCAAATTCTTGCATCCAGCACACCTTACAATAGTGGTAATAAAAGATGCAACCTATGCTTGAAAGAGAAACTGTTTATTATTTACCGTCCAGACCTGTCATCCCTCAACAAGCGCAGCGAAATTGTAACAACATGCCGCCATAGACGGAAACACCTCCTAGGTAACACATGAGCCAATCACCACGCCCCTAGGCCAGCCTGTACCCACCCACACTGTGCCCTATATAAACCATGGTATGCGAAA